>NW_027556402.1:138535475-138790475 GCF_003287225.1 Phascolarctos cinereus
ATCACTTTTAGATACACAAATATATCTCTCCATGAAAGTTCCACTCTGAAACCTCATCAGGGCATGAAAAGGATCCAGAACTATTCCTGCTAAGCCCTGGAAACTCTGATAAAACTAGAGAGGTCCTGAGTATGACCTACTGCTGTACTGTCAATCTGAATTCTCAAAGGATCATTTACCAGAAGCATGCAATCTGTGGGACCTTTTGCTCATAAGCTTTGAATACCATCTATTAAGTCATAGTGAGGTTCTGATTTGTATTGGTGAAAAGATTTTCTACTATGGATCCTTGAAAAAAAACATATGGACATGTATGGATAAAAAATCTATAGTTATCTTTTATAGTTATCATTCAATTTTTTGGTTATCACACGGGAAATTCTATGAGACAGGAAGTCATGGAATGGCATATGTATGTGTATATGTGTGTTTAAAAAAACTGTGGTATAGTAGATAATGAGTCAGTCTCAGGGTGAAGAAAAACTGAATTCAGATCTTCTCTTTAACATTTATGGTTGTGTGACCCTGGGCAAGTCACCTAAGCTTTGTCTGCCTCAGTCTACTCATCTGTAAAATGGTGGTAATAATAGTACCTACCTCCCAAAGTACGATAAAATGAAATAAAATATGTAAAGAGCTTGGCAAAACATAAAGTCTTACATATGGTATGCTTATTATTACCATTGCTGTTAAATTCTTATTTTCTCCAGGCAACTCTAAAAGCCTGTAAGTTGCAGAATAGGTGCCAACTTGCAGAATAGGCATGAACTTGCATTCATATCAGGATTTTTTCTCACCAAGGATGAAATAATGAAATACATATCCAGATTATATGTACGTATGCACTATATGTAATATGTATATATATATCATATATATACATGTTTAAACACATATCCACATGAATATACATATCCATAAGCACATATACAAATATGTACATAGAATATGATCCTAATTCACCATTTCCCTGATCAAATAACCATTGTAACATCTATATGCTTCTATGCATTATTTATTTGATAACTAATATTGCAAGAAAATTAAATCAATTTTGAGTGTGTGTGTGTTGGAAGGGACAAGGGTAAGTATGGCAAATGCTTAAATTCATAGCTATGCTACAGCTGCAAAGTTTAGAATTAAAAACTGAACAAGACTTTTTTGTTTGTTTTTGTTTTTTTGTTTTTCTGTTTGTCTTCCCATATATCACACAGCTCATACTCAAAGGTGAGATTTTCCTCTTGTTCCACTTGAATGAGATGCTCTAGATATGAAGATCAAATATACTAACATAAATCTGTGGATAAAAAAGCAGGGTTTTTTTTTCCATTTCTAAAGAACACTCACTGATTTGATACGCAATTCTACATTGGTATGAAATGACCAACAATAAGCCATTTTAAATGTATGGCTTTCAGTATTTTTAAGGGGTCTCTAGAGTTGCCTTAATTCTTCAAATTAAGACAGAAAGGAGATAGGTAACCTGATGACAGGAGAATCTCAGTGTAACTAATAAACTAATTGTAATTCAAAAATAGGTGTTTCTAATGCACTGTTGGTGGAGCTGTGAACTGGTCCAAATTTGGAACAATGTGTAAAGGGCTATAAAACTGTATATATGTTTTGACCCAGCAATACCACTAGCACATCTATATCTCAAAGAAACGAAAAAAAAAAAAAAAGAAAAAGGACCTATAAGGATAAAAATATTTATAGCAGCTCATTTTATGGTGGCAAAGAATTGGAAATTGAAGGGTTACCCATTAATTGGGAAATGGTTGATTTCCCCAATCAGCCATTGTGGTATATGCTTTTGACTATAAGAAATGATGAGCAGGATGCTTGCAGAAAAATCTGGCAAGACTTGAACTGATGCATAATGAAGTGCTCAGAACCAGATCACTGTACATGGTAACAACAATACTGCAAGGATGATCAGCTGTGAAACTTATCTATTCTACTCAATACAATAATCTCAGCATGGGGGGGAGGTATATTTTAGACACATATCTAGTCTGCCAAAGAGGTACTTGTCAAATTTTAGGTGGAAAATTTTTAGAAGATTACAAGCTTAGAGGTGGAAAGAAATTCATAGTTCATTTGGACAACCATGAGGCACAGTGGTTAGAGTTCTGGACTTAAAGTCTGAAAGATCCACTTGTGAATTGTATCTCAGACATATTAGTTGTATGATCCTAAGGAAGTCTCTTAACCTCTCTATGCCTCAGTTTCTTCATGTGTAAAATGGGGATAAGAATAGCACCTACAGCCTAAGGTGATTGCAGGACAAAATGAGGTAATATTTGTAAAGAGCTTTGCAAATCTTAAAGCTCTATGTAAATGCTAATGTAATATTATTACCTAGGGAACTCCTCTTATTTTACAAATAAAATTGAGGCCCAAAGAAGATAAATTACTTGCCTGAGGTCATAGAGGCAGCAAAGCAGGGCCAGATTTCAGAGCCAGAGTGTCTGATTCTAAATCCAGTAGTATACCATGCTAATTAGAAGCAACATATTTATATTCTATGTCCATCCTTTTTTTTAGGTCACTACCCTTAGGATATATTAATTTAAAAATTTTGTTTTCAACTCAGACTGCTAGAGCTCCAAAGTTCCTTCATATAACCTGCTCATTTTTATTCGTCTAACTGAGGTCACACAGGGAACTAGAGATGAAGGTGGGATTTGAACCCATGTGTCCTCCTTCCTACTCCATTGCCCTTTGCACAGCTCCATGTTTCATGGAATTTCACAAGGCAGTTTCTAAAAGATGCAAGAGAGCTATAAATAAATGTTAACCAAAGGTATTCTAACCTCTACACAGAAGTTAGTAGAGATGGCTTAATCACTTGCATTTAGCTTGAACAGTTCTCTCTAAGTTTTATAGTGCTTTCCTCAAAATAACCCTTTGAAGAACAAACCACAGTTCTTCCTCTTTTTCCCCAGTTTATACATGGCTCAGAGATATAAAGTAACTTACTAGAGTGACTTATAAAGCACATAAAAAGTATACAAGAGTATACTTATAAAACACCAGAGCCAGGATTTGAATCCAGATTCTATAATTCCGAGACCTGTACTCTTACTAATATTTGTCTTGTTGTTGTTCAGTAGTTTTTCGGTTATATCAGACTCTTCATGACCCCATTTGGGGTCTTCTTGGCAAAGATACTACATTGGTTTGCCATTTCCTTTTCCAGCTCATTTTATAGAAGAGGAAACTGAGACAAACAGGGTTAAGTGACTTGCCCTGGGGCACACAGCTAGTAAGTGTCTCAGTCCACATTTGAACTCAAGCAGATGAGTCTTACTGACTCCAGGCTCAGCGCTCTATCTACTGTACCACACTACTTCTTGGAACGAACCATCAGAATCTATTCAAATCTAAGCCATGTCTATACCTTTGTGTAATGGTAATATAACCACTGTGAGCTTTTAGTCTGGCTACCTCTATAATATTAAAGAACTTTAGCTCTGGATCTATAACTCAAAGCATTTCCTATGAGATTTTGGGCTGTGAATAGTAAGTTTGTTGCTATGTGGGATCATTACTCTGATAGTCATTATATAACAGGTTTGCATTCTTGCAATATTATTTCTAATTTCTTTGTTTTCCTGATGACATACTAAAAAAAACAACTACTGTTCTAATTTATCTGCCTTTATGTCAAAGAAAAAAATAACAAAACTGTCAAAATAAATGTGTCTATAACCACACATGAAATTCCACACCCATATTTGAAAGTTCACTGAGATGAGGAGTTCACTATGACTGGCTTGTCAAATAAACTTTCAAAATAGGTTAAGATTTTTATTACTGGCCAAGCTATAACCAAACATATTCTTATTAATATGCCTTCTTAAAGTATATGTTTCATCTTAAGGGCTCTGAGTGCTGAGGAGGAACATTATATATGAAGGATAAAAAATACAAAGGACTATTGATAGTCTTGAAGAAGTTCTCAAAATGAAAACAATGTTTTTTGAGAATGTAGAAAATACTTAAAATTTCATTGGGTAGTTAATTGTGTGCATGATACCTCTGTCTGAATGACTGTCCACAAGAACCTTAGTACAGGGCTTCATTAAACAATATCACATAATTTCATCATTAAGTGATTAGAAATTGTTTAAAGCTTTCTCCACTGTCTACTTAGCACCTCTTTGTAGCAAAATATTTATACTAAGTAAGAGAAGGATTTGTCAAAGTGAAGAAATTTCTTAGGACTTTTAAAGAGGGGGATGGTAAAGGTGAGGCTAACCCTTTTAGACCTGCGCATCTATCTTTTATGCAACTAAACCCAGGAGGCTAATACTAAATTTAAGACCCAACTGATGATTTATTTCTACTTTTAGATCATAAAACTTGCTTTCAATTATTTTTAAGAGCTTGAATTTTCCTACATTGCTCAAAGAAGGTCTGAACTGTCATCAATGTTCATGACCTAACATATTTCTATCTGAAAACCATTATCAGCTTTTCCAGCACCACTTTTGAAGCCCAGGCTTCTCTGCAGGCTTTGGATCTCCTGCCTCATCACAGCTGGATTCTTTTGTCTTTTATTTTTTGTACATTTAACATAAGTTGGAGAAAATGGCATAACGGAAATGTGAATGCTTCTGATATTAAAGTATTCTGCATTTTAGGTAATGTCGGGTAATCAACATTTAGAGGTCCTGATTAGTTTTAGATCATAAAACCAAAGTGATTAGTACGTAATTTCTAAATCTATCCAGTCTAAACTACTGCAAAAAATCAATGCCAGCCTTTGCTATAATTAAGCTTATGATAATATCAGTATTGAATGATTATTTCTGGGTGTCAAAATGCATGGTACAGCAAAAGAGATGAAGGGATGCCACTAAACTACATGAAAAACAAATAAATTAAATGGAAACAAGTGGAAATTTTCCACAGCATAATTTGGACATGTGGTGCATTAACAGAGGATTAAAAAAAAAAAGACTACATTGAGTTCCTAAGTTGATCCTTTTTGAGATTTGATTATTGTGAACAAATGTTATTCTAAAATGAATTCTATAATGTCAGTAATCCTAAAAGCCTTATTTAAGCAAATATAAAAAAGAGAAAAAAACTCTTCTGCCTGCATTACAAATTGATGATAAACTAAGCACCTTCTCAAAATCAAATCATGCATGCTTTATGTTTCATTCCTTCCACATAATAATCAGCCCCACTATGCTAATAGCATTACACTGAGAAATACATCACCATCCATCAGCCAGATGGAAGAGAGCTACCTATCTCTACATCAAAGTACCATTTATCCCACCTGCTTAACCAAGACTCCCTCCTATCTGAATCTTAGCTATATCCTCTTGTATGATTCACTCCCTTCCTGAAAACATAAATTATTATTAACGGTTTCAGAAATAAAATTGCATCATCATTAATAAGATGAAGAACAATTAAGTCCATTGGACAGGAAAACCAAGTTCCAAAGACAATAAGATATAGAGATAATACTCAACTTAATCTAATAGGGTTTTACAAAATGGCAAAAAATGTTTTTTTTTAATCATATCCAGTGTAAAAGGCTTTGCGTTGAATGTTCTGTTTATGAGTCACAAAATTCAAAACAGAAGGAAAAAAGAACACAGACATTAAGTTATTAAAATATGCAATAACCTCCCAGACCACAAATGTTTTCAGTAATAGTACTAACAGGAGCTCACTAAATATTGGCTGAAAAAATTGCTTTGAGTTAGGAAAGATCATTGCCTATATCAGGCTATGGAATTGGCATGTCTGCCTGAAAAATAACAAAGAACATACGAAGATATTATTAATGAGGGAACATGGAAGGAGGAGACTGAAATAAGAACAGAACCATATGGAGAGAAGAAGAGACTGGGAAATGCCACATGGCAGTAGGAAAAGAACAGGAAGAGAGAAAGAAGAGGAATGAGGAGTATACATATAGGTTTAATGGGGGGGGGGGATGCGCGCGCGCTCCGCGTGTGCAGGGGGGAAAGTAAAGAGAAAAAAGGAAAACAACACACAACTTCAGAGAGAACACTTAAGAAAATTTTAAATTCACTGGTCTTACTTTCCTACTAAGTAAATAATCTTCTTAGATCTTTGATGAAAACATAGTCCATTCAATTCAATTTCTTAAGTAAACACAATTGACTGAGATTCTGAGTAATGTTTCTCTTTCTTCACCTGCTTCTAATACAGGGGCATCAGCAAAACACAGAGAAGGAAGCAGTGTTGGCTAAAATCCCAAAGAGCAAAAACTTAAATTGTTTTTCATTTATTCTGAAGATCTTTCTGCTGACAATTTATTGACAATGCATACATGAGAAATAATTGAATTGCTGCATTCTTTATGGCTGTCTGTGATAGATAATGTTAATGTTATTTTCTCCCATTGTCTCTCTCTCTCTCTCTCAACCTCTCTTTATCTTGAATCTATTTTGCCTCTCTGTCAGGGAGAAATCACAATGTCCAAAGCCAACTGTTATTAAAGTTTTGTTTTAACTTTAGGCTGGGAAATAAATTAACTCCAAGTGTCTGAAGAGCAGGATATGAAGGTGACAATGGCCAAGTTTTAAGCATGTCAAGAGATTGGAAATGATTGATCGCCTACAAACGTCTTTCTACTCTCCAGGAAAGGGCTTCTCAATAGAAAGAAAAAAAAAAGACTAAAGAGAAAACAACTCAAGTGAATTGGAGAAGAAACAGGAAGGAATGGAATGAGCAGTGGACTTGGAGTCTGGGAAGACTTTTTTTTTTCTGACCTATTTCTGACAGGGTTTTACTAGTTATATGTCTGCAGGGAAGGCACTAAAAGTCTCAGAGTCCCAATTTCCTTATGTATAAAGTGGGGATAATCATACTTATAAGCATCTCCCTCACACCATTATTGTTGGGAGCATCAAATGACATTTGTAAAGTACTTTGCTGATCTTAAAGTGCTAAAAAACTGACACTTGCTCCTAAAACCTGATACCCTTGGAAAATGGACCGGAAGCAGAAAATCTAGTCCACAGTTTGCTACATATCCTTAGAGGTAACTGCAGCAGTGTGTTCTTACTGACTGTTAAGTGGCTTGCTCTTCATCTCTCATCATCAGTGTAACTAGATATAAAAAGAAAGTAGTGGTTATGGCATTCTATTTCCCACGTCTGGAATACTCTCCCTTCTCCATTCCAACTACTGACCTCCCTGACTTCCTTTAAGTCCCAACTAAAATCCCATCTTCCAGAGGAAGCCTTCCCAACCCCTCTTTTTTGCAGGGCCTTCCCTATGTCAATCATTTCCTATTTTCCTGGAGATAGCTTGCTTTTAATGTTTTTGTTTGCACGTTGTTCCCCCACTGCATTGTAAGCTCTTTGAAAACAGAAACTGTCTTTTGCCTCTGTGTATCCCTAGCACTTAGCACAATGTCTGGCACATTTCTTGTTTAGGCATTTTCAGTTGTGTCCGACTCTTTATGACCTGTTTTGGAGTTTTCTTGGCAAAGATACTGGAGTGGTTTGACACTTCTTTCTCCACCTTATGTTACAGATGAGGAACTGAGGCAAACAGGGTTAAGTGACTTGCAGAGGGTCACACAGCTAGGATCTGAGGCCGGATTTGAACTCATAAGATGAGTCTTCCTGACTTCAGACCCAGTACTCTATCCATCACGTCCTCTAGGTGCCCCATCTGACACATAGTTGGCACTTAATAATTATTGATGGATTTATTGATTGATTGGTGAGAAGCTTTTATGAATTTAATAAAGCTGGTACCCAGACAATGAATGTGTGTGTGAGTGTGTGTGTGTGTGTGTGTGTGTGTGTGTGTGTTTATGGAAAAAAAGAGACTAGGAGAGGAAAAAAGTGAAGAGCAGAGAAGACAGAGAAGGTTCAAAATACTGGCCAACAAGTTAACGACTGAAATTTATTTGAAATCAGGTAGAGTTTCATTATAATCTCATGTTATGTTATGTTCTCTAGTTTTTTAAGTATCTGTTACTTCTCTATATCTTCTTCTATGGATATTCTTCTACATCTACTCTCCCCAACAATACAACAGACTTTGATCACTGACAGAATTTTGAAATTTATAAAACTCTTCCTTTGTGACAATATTGTGAAGGAGACAATACAAATATTATTATCCCTATTTTACAGATAGGGAAACATCTGTAAAAGCATGCATAGGAAAATTTGCTCATACATTTAATAATTGTCAAAGCCAGAATCTGAGCCCAGCTAGGATTTAATTTTAAGTGTTCTTTCTACTATGCCAAACAGTATTCCTGTGTTCCTATCCTTTATTTCATTAACACCCTTTCCAACCCTGCATCTTGTATTTTAACAAGCAATTTTTAAAAAATCACTGTTATCTCCATGAGAATATGGATATTGTTGGCATAACATGGTTCTGTGGTTTAACAATTGGATATTTAACTCTTTTTATTCTTTAGTCAAAGGCTATAACAACCTACTTCCTGAAAGGAAATATGCCAAAATTTCATCAGACTTAGAAAAATAAATAAATGTGCCATGCTTTGCTGAATAAATATTAACCATGGCATATGAATATTAACTCAAGCCAATTTGTTACTTTCTTCTTCATCATGATCAACATTATCTGCTCACCCTAATCTTTTCAAATGAATAATGTTCAGATAAAAGCAGTCTGAGGACATTACTATTATTATTAAGATTACAAAAAAATTATTCTCAATTTATTTGTTGGCATTCAGACAGAAACAGACTTCAGACAAGTCACTCAGCTGTTAGTATCAATTCATATTTAATGTTCAGTTGACTCTTACAGAGATTTGAATAAAATAACTGCTTTTTTTTGTGGTTGGATAAAAGTATTAGGATGTGAGTTTATCTCCTTTGAGTTCATGAAAAAGTATACTTGGAACAATTCCAGTAGCAGAAAGGAAAACAAGAATGATATATACCTCATCCTGTTCCCACATGATTTGATTTCACCTGCTACGTCCTTATAATTTGAAAACTTTTTGTTCCACAACACTTGGAGATGAGTATTTAATATGGTGACCTCTACTAAAAACATTTCTGAAATTTTGTTAGCTTAATGTTATGTCTAAGTGATTGTAAGCAAGGTCTGACTTATTATCACCATATATTTTTCGGTTTTGTCCACACCTGTGACTATATTGGTACACAGAGTTCTAAGAGCAATTCCTTTTTACTGCTGCAAATACATAACTGTTCAGCAGCTTATATTCTTAGAGAGTTGCCAGAGGCACTGAGAATGTAAGGGATTTGTCCAGGGTCACACGGATTGAATCCTACTCTTCCTGACTCTTTGGCCAGCTACCTACTCTGCCACATTTCTTTGGTGTGAGCTCTATTAAGGTATATCAACCACCACAAATGGTAACACTTGTCTGCCACCATTCAACCTCTTTTCCACCAAAGCCTTGTATTTTGAAATAGAATACTTTATTTGCTAATTGTGTATGTGGTCTTGAAGAGGCAAAAAGGTTTGTCAAATTGTCCTAAAATTCAATTTACATTTATTAAAATCTGGGAGAGGGAGAAGAAGATGGAGGGAGAAAGATGGAGAGAGGAAGAGAAGGACAGGGGGAGAGGAAGGGAAAATAAATCATGGGAATTATTCTAAGCCTTTTACTTTATAGTAAAAAAAAAAACAGGCAAGCAATTATTAAACCTGTCTCTCTAGTTTCTTCCTTTACATCTGAGACAATTTAAAGATGGTTCCCAGGGAGCCCTGAAGATTTTATTTCAACTAGACATAAAAGGAAGTGGGGGTCAGGCTAGGATGGGGGAACAAACTCACACTTTGTCTGTCCCATAACTCCGGTAGTCTACAGCTGCTGACACAGCGACGATGAGTGCTGGCATCCCGTAGCCAACCAAATAGAAGTATTTTCTGCGTGAATGTTCACTCTCAAAAACCTCCACCAACATGATATAAAGCTGTACTCCTTCCAGGAACATCCAAGTGAAGGCAGCCAAGAAGAAGAAATGTAAGAGGGCAGCAAAGACTGCACAGGCAATCTGAGGAAGAAATGAGATAATACAGTGATCAGGAGAAACATGTATGTACATATCACATACAACATATACAATATGGCATATACAATATATAAAATATATACTGACATATCTATAACACATTTGTTCATATGCATATATATATATATAAAGATGCAAGCTCTCATACAAACATACACACACACACACACACACACACACATATATATGTCAATTAAAGGAGGGCTGAGGAAGTCTGGGTAAGGCTTTAAAATATAGGTATTGAAAATGAACTTTAAATAACTGACCCATTCTCAATGCATTTAGTACAAAATATTTTTGACTTATAGTTTTACAAATGAAAGTAAGTTTTGCAAAAACATTATAGCAAGAGAGAAAAAAGGGAACATCTGTGTTCTGATTTCTGAAACCTGCTGCCCATCAACAAAGACAAAGACTAGAATGAAACATCTGTGCCCCTGCTACTGCTAAATATTTAAAATATTTAGGATATTCTAATGAAACCCCTGGAAGAGGGAGGGTACCAGACATCAAACCTAAGGACGTTTGTAGGACTAGAAGATGGGGCCAGGGAAGGTGTGAATATTCATTAAGTCTAAGATAAATCCATTATTCCACATCTGCAGAAGAACTGATAGCTAAGGAATCAAGAACAAGTGTTTGATTGAAGTTCTAACAAGAGACACAAGCCATGAAATGATTAGAGAGAATGAGCTGGTGACTGGGGCTTGGAAGGGCATGTCAAGCTGAGACAGCTCAGAAGATATTAGCACATGGCCATTATGGTGACTCTAGTCCCAACTCTAGGGATCAGTTAGAACAAGAAGTTAAAAGCTGTTTCATTTAGGAAGTGGCTTTTGATGACCAGTAAGTATACTGTAGGCTGTTGCCTTGGAGATAGATATGGGTCAGCAGTGAGAAGAAAGGTTCTACAATGGAAGTTTTAGGAGGTATTCAAATCCAGCCTCAGACACTTTTTAGCTGTATGACCCCGGGCAAAACACTTTTACCTCTGCCTCAGTTTCCACATCTTTAAAATGAGGATAATAATAGCACCTACCTCCCAGGGTTGTTTGAGAATAAAATTTTGAGATAAAGTTTGCAAAGTCATTTTCAAGCCTCTAAGTGTCATATAAATGATGATGATGATGATATGTAGCTGTTGTGGCAAGGTTAGTACAGGCTGACCAGAGTCCAGGGGAGGTCTTAGAACCCAGCCTGGCAAAATCATCCTCTACCAGGTTCCCCAGACAAGGTCTAACCTGGAATTAGGAACCTCAGGTGTAGACAAAATGAGTGCAGCTGTGACATTTGTACCCTTTCTCCTTGGGGGTTTCTTATTTTAATAGGTAATAACAATACTTTAGGATACTATTTGCCATAGTCAGATAATTATAGCAGGCACTAATAGTAGGTGATTTATTCAGGTTATGAAATGACAAATTCAGAGGGGAAATTAAAATGAGTAATATATAGTTACAATTCATACAGTCTTCCAGGGGTTACTGGGATTATGTTTATAAAGGCATTTATGTCTACTTGTGAATATAAAAGGCCCCTAAGGCTCTTTTACCTTTGATTTTCATGATATTATTATGCCCAGTACTAATCCAAGCTTATCTACTAAAATGCAAATACTTTATCTAAAAGGGATAGCACATTTTATTAAAAGTCATTATCACGTTAGCATGGATTTTTTTCTTCAGTTCCCTCTCCTATATTAATGTCCTGGGTGGGGGGAGGGGGAGAAGGACTAAGTATGTAAATGCTGAAGGGAACTGGCAGGGAAAGAAAATAAAATTCCAGAGCTTGAGGGTAAAATAGGAAGGGTAGGTTCTATTTAGCAAAAGGCAGAATAGAAGAATCATAGGTGGTAAACAAAGACAAACTCTATCTCTGGCCAGACCCTATTATGTCACCCCAATTTTTCATGATACTCAAATTTGTTGATAGTGGATTTTCAACAATCAGCCATTTGTTAATATTCAGGTGAAGATGGGATCTGCCATATTGGGTTACTATGTGTAAGCTCAGCAAATATAAAATTCAAAGGAAATCATACAGCATTTTAAACACATGTTAATAAGAGAGTGCAATAATAAGTTCTGGGAGAAAGAACACAATTTTCCATTTCTTGCTTTTTATACTTAAAATCTCAACTATCAGTTTTTTGTTATCAAAAACAGAATACTCTGCATTGTGGGGATCAGGAGGAGGAGAGCTGCATTTCAGAACTTCTAAAAGCAAACTTATTTTGATTGCTTATTCATATGTATACATTTTCCTGGGGAAAGCTGTCTCATTTATATGGGATAGTCAATTAAAAGTATAATGACTATAATTATATGTATTCCCATCATTAATCATGAATGTGTAATCACAGAATGAATACAACACATTTAACTGTAAAATATTCCATACACATGGACATACATACTAGAGAACAGTATTAAGTTAATCCATTATTTTTAAGGCTCCTAATATTATGGTGTTTTTTTTTAAATCTTTCTCCCTCTCACATTCCCTTTAGAAGCTCTTGTATGTATGAGAGCAAACATGTACTGAATCTTAAAATATCAGTAAAGGTCTAATGGAAATAAGATGATTGGTCAAATCCACTTAGACTGTTTTGCCCTCCTTTTGTATTCTCTATTCCTTGAGTTTTCCTGAAAAGTCTAGGGTCTACTCTTTCTGTTTTCTTAGTCAACTAAAGTGAATGGAACTGAGGTCATTCAATCTCAGTAAGCAACAGGCAGAAAGCAGGCAAATCCAGTAACTGCTATTCCGAGTGTCTTACTGGTTGGTCAGTTCGATTGATGCCAATCAAAAAGAGCAGCTCAGCTACAAAGAGGCTGATACAGAGATTTTTATGGATGGTGTTACGGTCACTCTGAAGGCCACGGAAAAAGCAGAAGGTGAAGATGCAGATCAGGAGGCAAACAAGGGACAGGAGAATTCCAACCCATGTAATCACATCCAGAAGAAGGTCATGGACTGCATCACTATGCTGCAAACATAATGGAGAAAAGGTCAGTTAGTCACTTGTATATGATTTTAGCTATCTACCCGTATAGGATACTAGTTTAATTTTACTCAGTTCATTAATTAAGTTTCCCACAAAGAACCCCTAATAAGTAATACCTTATTATCTGAGTTTTCTACTCACACAACTCAACATACATTTGTTCTTTATCTTTTTTTTTTTGGCTTTTCATTTTTGTGGAGTTAAATTGGGAAAGTCCATGTTTAACTCAGAATCAGAATGACAAAATCTAAGAGCTGGAAGAAATCTTTTGGTCATCTAATCCTACTTTTGGACAGCTGCAATTCTTAGAATTTTCCTTAAATTTGTCTCCTTGAATACCCATTGTCTCTAGGTCTGCTTTCAGAGACCAAACAGAACAAATCTTTTTTTCCTCTTTCATATAACATCCATAACATCGATACTTGAAAAACACATCATTTCTTACCTCCAAAATTTCCTCTTCTCCAGGCTAAATACCCTCAATTCCTTCAACTAGCCCTCACATAATCTAATCTTAAGGTCTTTCACTATGTTGGCCACTTTCCTCTAGACACTCTCCAGATTATAAATCTTCTTTCTAAAATATCCTAGACACTAAGATTCTCTTAATACTGCCAAAAAACTCATTAGCTTTCTTGGCTGACTATACTATTGACACATGCTGAAGTTCAGTCCATTAAAAGCCTTGAGATATTTTACAAATGGGCTTGTCTAAATCTTTCTTAATACTTGTGAAGTTAACTTTTTGACCCTTTTCAACTGTAAAAGTGTGAAAAGACCCTGCTTTCGAAAAGCTCAAAGTCTGATGGGGGAGACAACATGCAAACACCTTTGCACAATATCCAGGATGAATTGAAACTAAAGGAAAGAACTAGAACTAAGAATTAGGGAAGTCTTCCTACAGACTGTAGGTTTTAACTGGGACTTGAAGGAAGCCAGGGGTACAGAGATGAGAAGAGAAAGCATTGCAGGCATGGAGGACAGCTAGTAAAAATGCTTGGAGTTTGGGGGGATGGAGTGTCTTGTTTAAAGAAGAGCAAAAAATCGGTGTTATTGGATGAGGGGGGAGGGTTTAAGGTGTAAGAACACTGGAAAGTAGGAGGGGACAGGTTATAAGGGTTTTTGAATATCAAATAGAGGATTTTATATTTGATTGTGGAGGTGATAGGGAACCTCTGGACTATACTGAGTAGGGCAGTGACATTGTTAGACCTATGGTTTAGGAAGATTACTTTGACAGCTGAGCAGAGGATGGACTGGAGTGGGAAAAGGCCTGTAGGAGACCAGTCAATAAGTTATTGCAATAGTCCCCAGACAAGAGGTGATGAAGGCCTACATTAGGATGGCAGCAATGCCAGAAGAGAGAAGAGGTTGCATGTGAGAGTTGTTACAAAGGCAACGTGGGGAAGCCGTGGCAACAGATTGGTGTGGGAGATGAGAAGGGTCAAAGAGTCAAGAATGACACCTAGGTTGTGAACCTGGATTACTCTAAGGATGTTGGTGCCTCAACAGTAATAGGCAGGTTAGGTATAGTGGAGGATTTGGCAAGAAACATAATAAAATCAGTTTTAGATGTGTTGAGTATAAGATGTCTTAAAAATACATAGAAGAGATGTTGGAAAAGTAAAAAAAGAAAATGTGACAACAGATTGGATGTGACCTGAGTGAGACTGAGAAAATGAGGATGACACTGAGTTTGTAAGCCTGGTTGACTAGGAAGATGGCGGTGCATTCTAATTCCCTAGGGAAGTTTTTACAGAGTAGCTAAGTTTCCTTTCCTTTTTTTTCATTTTGATTCAAATTTTAAAACATTAAAAAAAATTAACTTGAGTGTTCAGAGCATTTCTTAAGGATGATTGCATATTTCCTATCAAATGAGTTTCTTTCACAGTGATCTGAACCCCAGCACGCCTGGATCATTCAGGTGCAAATGCACATCCCCTCTTGCACAAAGATCACGGTTGTAGTTCTGTCAACTAAATCTGTTGAAATTTCCTCTTCATATGCCTAGATTTACTTCTCATGAGAAATTTAAGTTATGAAATGAAATCTCATGGGAATTTAAGTGCATCTGCACTGTTTTATTCTTCAGGGGTCACCTATAAAGTGTTATTGAAAGCTTAAATTCTTATTATTTGAGTGTCTGGAGTCTGGTTAGTGCTTAACCTGCTACATAATGTCAGCTGGTCCACTGAACAGAGCAATTTGCTCATACCTTCGACTCAAAGGAGAGATGCTGTGATAGAAACTGAAGTATCGAAATTCAACACAGCAGTTTTCCATAATGGGAAAAGAGCCATGTATAATGCTTATGAAAATGTGGTCTAGCGATCTAACAAAAAAAAAAAAGGAATAAAAGCTTTACATCTCCATGCCTTTGTCTAGTTGCATTATTACAGAAGTATTTACTTTGTTCACTGCCTTCCTATAGTTTTGTGAAACATCATGCAGAGGTACAAACAAATGACTACCAGTTTTTTTAAAAAGTCAGTGGAAAGAGAACATGGCCACATTGCTGACAGGGAGAAAGGTCTCCAAAGACAGAAGAAGAAAACCTAAGGATTAGTTTATATTTGGAGGTTGCCTTGTCTGACTATCATAAAGCCTTATCAGTATCAAGGGTTTCTAATGTGAGACTCTCTTAAGCCCATCAAATACAACTTAGTGTCTCATTGTGCTTTATCCGCATATCGTGTGTGGAAAGAGTGATATCAATATCAAATGTCCAGGAAAGATGGTGATGACTATAGTTTTGAATATTCTGTTGAAACCCAGAGAATACTATATGCCATATACTCAGAGTGGATACAAAATAACTAATGAAGAAAATCTCTTGTTTTGAAATGAAAATAATAAAATCATCCATTCTGAAGTCATTAGGGTTTCTTTATTTTGAACAGTGAGAATTCAGCACATTGGATACTTAATCATTCTAAGTAAATACATAATAGCCAAAATCTACTTCCAAGACAGTATTAGCTTATTTGTATAATGTTATATTAAAAAACAAAACAAAACAACCCTGCAATCTTTCTTTATGCCTAGTTACTTATGTGGATATTTCATCTAGCTCGCTCACAATTTCCCACTCATTCTCCTCTTTGTTTTGCTCAATTTTTGGCTGAGGGTCTTAATCTCTTCCATCACCACTTAGTGCTCCACATGTCTTTAGACATCTTTAATACATAATTCCTCTCCGAGTGTCCCAACCACTTCAGATGATACAATGTTGGTAGGCTACTAGTTTTACCATTCTTATCATTTCTTGACTCTTGGACTATTCACCCAAGTAAGTTTAGGGAAAAAAAAAAGTGAAAATGAACAAGGAACTGGGAATAGGATTATACAGACATAAGAAAATTTGACCTTCCTTTGAAATACTGGCTTATAAAGTAATAACACAAATTTATTATGGCAAGACAAACAAGTTCATATCTAAGCAATACTGGGAGAATGTTCTTAGTTTTTAAAACAGTTTCATTTTCTTAAGGAAGTATTTTTTATGCATAAACTATAAATAGGGATTTTTTTAATAGAGCCAATTTGATAAAAATAGAAATAATAATAACTTTGAATCATGTTTTCTCTTTTGCCAAAGACCTCCACTGATTTTCCAGAAAATTAATGTAATTATATAATTTTGCTTCAGAAGAATTGGTTTTGTTATTTTTATCATCCTTCATTTCATAGTTAGGAAATTAGTCACATTAGATTTGAAACCAGGTTAGGTATTGAGTTCTGAATCTACAAATCAACTGCCATGTAAAAATAAGATAGGGGATGAATATAGGTGCCATATAGAGATAAGATACTGTTGTTGCTGCTGCTTTTTGAATTATTAATCTATGGGAGAGTTGGGAGCTTTTGGCTTTCAATTTCTACTTTATTCATAGTAGACATGCATGCTGCCAAAGGATTACAAAAGAATGGAAGGAAACAAATAGCTCCCTTTCCAATTACCCCAAATCCTGGTCACGATCACAACCTATTGCTTGATATTCTTAAAACAAACAAAAGCCTTTTATAGAGAAACCTTACTCAAGTATGACTTAGGGGAAAATCATTTTGGATATGTGTTTCATCCTTTCCAGAACTTTCCTGAAAACATGGATGAAATGTAGAATTTGATTTATTTCTGCAAAATTCCCTTTATGTTGTTTTTGCTTTTAAAAATTATTTCCTTATGTTTAATATGATTTTACATCTATAGCCTGTATCAGATTGCATTCTACCTTGGGGAAGGTGGAAGGGAGGGAGTGGGGAAAATTCAGAACTCAAAATCTTATAAAAGTGAATGTTGAAAACTAAAAATAAATAAAGAAAAAATATTTCTTTTTGTTTTTTTTTCAAAATTTTGATTTTGTTTCGATGTCAACATTTTATAACAGACTTCCAAGTCAGGAACTGTTTCAGTTATGTCTTTGTAGGCTTGGTAGTTTAGGAGGCACTTAATAAATGTTTTTTTTTAATTAAACTTAATTTCGACCTACCTTTCTGGCTATGATTTTGATGGTACTAATCACAAAATACTAAAATATAGCATATGCCCAAAAAACTGAGACACATATTCAAAAGAAGAATCCAATGTCAAACAATAATTTGCTGCCAAAATTACTTTGTCACTGCCTTAAAGCCTCAAATATAGGTTAAAGGAAAAATGAGCCCAAATATATGACTCTTGTTATTTTGATTACGTGTGAAAAACAACAGTAACAATATTCTATTACACCCATATCTGGTCATGATTACTTGGGAAAAAAAAAGTCTAACTTCACTGCTTAAGACAGTGGGAGAAAAGCAAAAACACTAAACAAAATGAAGAAATAAATGTTGAGGTTTATTTCCATTTTAATTTTAAAATGGGTGGGTCACAAATAACAGGATATGATGAAAACAGTTTTAGATATCTGTGTCCTTTTGATTTCCCCTCTTTGTAATGTGGAGAGATCAACAGTTTCTGATGCTGCTTGAAAATTTCTTAATAATCTTTATCAGCTGCTCATGCAACAATTATCAAGAGTTCTCAAAATAATAAGTTACATAATGTTCCATCGGACTTATTAAAGCATAATAATATGATTTTTAAATTACCTCTTAAACTTCCTGTGATCAGGAATATTTCTGATACAGTTGATGTGAACACCCCAAATTGATTTCAGGCAATGAGTTATAAGCCACTGTTTGGAGCCAAATATAAGCTTCTTGTTAACAGGAGATTAGCATTATCTGATGAGCACTGTATGACTACATAAATAAAATGTGGCATTGATATGTGTCAAACTGACCACGTAATCCAATCAAAAAAGCTGCAATCTCACTCCTGGCTATGCTTTGGGGTCATCTAGGTCTGAATGGGGTGAAGAGTAAGCATACTTTTCACTCTAATGAGAGTCATGGCTGAGATAAAAGTGAGGCAAAGAATATGGCAGAATGGTCAGCTTTTTCTTTTCTTTGATTATTCCCAGAACTCTCCTTCTGTGTATGGGAAGGGAGTATTAAGCACTTTCTCTCTTCACCCTTCCAAATGGATGTTTGTGATGTTTGAAATGTCAAAATATCTGGACTCTCCATTTGAGTCTGAAGCAGTGTCCGTAGCAGTGGCTAAAGTAGGGTCTGGATTGGGAGGTGTGAGATACATGGAGGACAAAGTAGATCTACCAAGAACAATCAGCCTCAAGACTCTACAAAGGTGTTAAATTTTATAATCAGGCAGACAGTAAAGAAGAACTTTGTGAGGATTCATCAAGAGAAAATGACATTGTGTGCTAAAGTAGCAGTGTACACCTGTGCTCTCTCACAGGAGTTACCTTTCTCCCCAAACACTTTATGTGGGAGAATGTGCCCCTGATGCAAGAGGAATTTTTGTATTAACTGGTCTTACTATACAACCTTAACAAATACTCATTTATGAAAGAAGTAACTTTTTGGTTAATTATGTGATTACTTTGATTATATTAATTGATAATCAATGAGAAACAAACTAGGTGGGACTTTCTGAGTCAGTAACAGAAAACCTGATTCCCTAGAGTGTATAGGGCAGATTTGCCTCTAAAAAACCCAGCCTGCCAGTACTAGTGGGAGCTGAAGAAGCAGACCAGAGGACATGCTACAAAAGGTATTTTGTACTACACCAAGTAGGAGTGTTTGCAGGGATTGTGAAGGAAGGTAGAAGGGAGGGGGAGACAGACATGCAAAAGCACTGAACTCTCTGGTTACCATACAGTAAGACAAAGAATACCCAGAGCCAAACTATTTCTTGGGTACAAAACAATATCAAAAACCTCTTCAGTCTGAAATGAAAATAATAGCAACATCCACTTTGGAGCCATTAGGATTTACTCCTCTTGAATAACAATTCACATGCAGACTATTAAATAATTTTAGGCAAATAACTGGATTCAAATTTTAAGCATAGGATTCCAGTTCACTAAGCTAATCTGAGACCCTCGAGATGGTCTTCAGTGGTCTGTAGTCTATATTCCTGACTAACACGCTTCCTCACCAAAAAAGACTTTGTTTCAAGTGGGCCTCTTCACTAGCAGCCCAGTCTCCTCAAACCTGATTCATTTGGCTTCACCGTATGCCCTTCACTGTAACAGACCAAGTACCCTAACACAGGGAAAAGTGAAATAGCTTTCTTTTTCTTTGGTATATTATGTTAGCCTAAATATACTAAAATTTTGATTATTCAGGGTACAAGTCTAAAATTTCACATGTGATTTTGAAAAAATATCAATGGGAGTACAGTAAAAATGTTTTAGAAGAAAAAACAAGTGTTTTGAAAAAAATGCAGAGTCCAGACCAAAAGGAGTCTGGGAAAAGGTTAGAGTAAAAGGAATAGGCAGGGGAAAAAATTAGGAAGTGTGCAAACTGATGTTGGGTCTGACACAATGGGCCTAATAAGTTGAAACCCAACATTTTAAAAAGTAAGCTAGAATCAATAGCCTCTAGATCAACAGATTATTGGCTGAAACAGACAGATTTTTCAGAGGGGAATAGCACAGAAACAGGTAAGAAAAAAATACTTTTTGCAGCAGCTAGGAGGGAAGTTAGGGTGAACAGACAGAGTATGTTTTTTCAGCTTTCCTATTTTTCCAAAGTTCCGAGGATGTGAAAGACAAATAGATAATAATATCAGTAATAATAACAGCAGAACCCAGTACCTCAGAAGTCAAACTGTCTTCTTTTATTATACTCTAGCATTGTGATATGTAAAGAAGTAAAGATTGTTAGACTTTGTATTCTTGGGCTAAGAACAGAGAAAAACACAGAAACCAGTTCTTGTACTTCTTTTTTATAAACTAAGATACAAAGCTAACAAGATCTAAAGAAGTGGCAAATTTCACAGCCTAGGCCCTTGATGGGTAACTCAATCTTTAAAACACAATCATCAAAATGATATACTTTTGAGTTATAACAAAGGTTAGAAAAGAATCATCCAGAAAATTCACCAAAATTCCAAACTAAATAGGAAACTTCTCCTGAGGGAGATCAATCCAGTCTGATTCTTTGAAAAGGAATAGACACTTTAAAAAAAAAAAAAGGAAAAGAAATCCAAGAAGCCCAGGTTCAATTCAACAAATAACAAACATTTAATGAGTATCATCTACAGTATCTGCAGAGCACTTCACCAGGCACTGGGGACACAAAGAAAGAAACCAGCCCTTGCCCTCATAGAGTTTAATTAGGAGGTGTGGTGGGAGTGGGGAGAGGAGAAGGAAAACTACAGCATGTACTCAAGTATGCACAATACCCAGGAATTAAAGGAAGAAGAAAGCATAAGCAACATGGAGGTAATGCAACCTGAGCTGAGCCTTGAAGGTCAGGATTCTAAGAGGGGGAAAGATGATTTTTTTTTTTTTACTCCTCTATAGAGTGTACTCAGTCCCTTGTAGTTCCTTTAGCTCTATGTAGGGTTCCATGCTCAGTCCTCCTTTCCCAAAGAATGTGGTGCTGTTTAGGGACTCCCTTCTTTCTCTAGAAGGAACAGTCTAGAAAGTCTTCAAGAGCTCTGAGAGATTTCCTTTCCCTTCTCCCCACAGAACAAAGATTCCTAAGATTTTTTGTATTGAGGACCTCTTTGGCAGTCTGATGAAACCAATGGAACCATTCTCAGAATAAAGTTGTAAATTACATTAACTAATATGCATAAGATTACAAAGAAAACCAATCATACTGAAATACTGTTATCGAATGAATAAAAAAAATGAATCCAGATTAAGAATTCCTGCTTTAATTTGGAATTATGCAAATAAGGTCACTAAAATTTCCATACCCTTTGGCTTTAGAGATTCCATTATTAGGCTTATATCTCAAAGAGGCCATTGATAAGAAGAAAAGTCCCCAAGTACACCCAAATATTTATACCATTATTTTTTGATAGTAAAGAATTAGAAACAAGGCAGATGCCCACTGATTGGGGAAAGGCTAAATAAATTGTTTTACATGATTGTAGTAAAATATTATTGTGCTGTAAAAAATGATGAATCAGATGGGGAAAAAAAGAGGCATGAAAAGAGCTACATAAACTGATACAGGATGAAATAAGAAGAGTCAAGAAAATAATATACACAATGACTTGTTCATTTGGTCAGTCATGTCTGACTCTTCATGACCCCTAAGGAACATAGCATGCCAACACTGTCCATGGTCTTTTCTGTTTTTTTTTTGGGGGGGGGCAAAGATATTGGAGTGGTTTGCCATTTTCTTCTCTAATGGATTAAGGCAAACAGAAGTTATTTGATTTGCCCAGGATCACATAGCTAGTAAGTGTCTGAGGCCAGATTTGAATACAGGTCTTACTGACTCCTGGCCTAGCACTCTATTCACTGAGACTTCTAACTGCTTCTACACTATGACCACAGTGGTATAAATGGAAAGAACCACACACAAACACATACACACCCACAAATAAAAAATGAATTCTGCAAAATTATAAAGAACAAGAATGCCTTAAAAGAAATGAGAAGACATTCCCCTCCAACCCCTTTCCAGAGATTGAAGAGCCACAAGTATTACATATTTTTTTGTTGTATTGCTTAGTTATATTGATTTTTTCCACTTTTTGTCTTTAAAAAATAATCTATTATGGCATGGATGAAACATAATGGATAGAGGGTTAGAAATAAAAGTGATATATCAGTGGCAATAATGCCCACATTTAGATATAACAGACCTCTTTTTAAAGAACTAGAGAATAAATACCATCGTTAGAAAGAAACTGTTTACATTTGAAACCCACATAATGTTCGTACCAGGTCTAACAGGAAACAGAAAAAAATTCTCACCTGGATTATAAACCACATCCTAACTTTGACTAACTATAAACCTAGTCACTGTCTCATGGACTATTGTCTATGCAACCTAATGAAAATTAGTATGCATGATAATCATTTTGGTGTTTGGAATTCCAGTTCTACATAGTATAAAACAAGGCTATGTCCCATATAATCATAGTTAGGGAAGACCTTTGGGATGAGATTATCTAGTTTAAACTCTCATCATATCCCACATGTTCTTCTTTGAAACTAATACAGAAATATTGTGATAGCCTTTAAAAGCTGGCATTTAGATGATACCTTAATGTCTGTAAGGCTTTGCTTGACATATCATTTCATTTGATTGTTTTAACAACACTGGGGAAGTACAGAATCACTTAACAAAGATATCTGGGGAGAACTCAGAATTCTATACCATAATCAAACCAATATTTATCAGTTAGAAGCAGGATGCTTTTCTTCCTATATCTGGAGGATATGCTTCAAATTCATAATAACAATAGATAACAACAGCAACACTGCATTTATATAGTATTTTAAGGTTTGCAATGTACAAATGAAGACACAGAGTAAGGAAGGCTAAGTGACTTTTCTACACTTAAAAAAAATCAGTAAATGTTGGAAGCAAGAAAAAGAGGCAGCATTATAAACAGAAAAGTGTGCTGGCCTTGGAATTGGGAGACATCTAGGTTCAAAGCCCACTCTTACATTTTTATTTTTATATAAAAAGCTACTTGGTCTTCCTGAGCTTCAGTTCTTCATTTATAAAATGGGAAGGGGAAGGAATATGTTAAATAAAGATAATATGGAAACAAAAGTATAAAAAAGGTTGTATGGATTACAACTATAAAATGCTCTAAAGAGAAATAAAGGAAAACCTAATTGGAAAAATGCCCAGGTTCATGGTACAATCACAGTACAATCAAGATCTTTCCTAAATTTACTGATTTAGTGCAATATCCAACTGCCAAAGTACAATATTATACTAAAATTCATTTGAATGAATAAAAAAATCTAGAATTTTAAGGAAAAAAACAACAATGAAAAAACCACAAAGTAGGAGTAAAGGGGGGGGGCAAAACAGCACTAGATTTCAAACTACAGTATCAGGTAGTAATTGTCAAAACTATTTGGCAGTGGTTGAAAATTTTTAAAAAAATGAGATGATAGGACAGAATTAATAAGCAAGACACAGAGTCAACCAATCAAGCATGTGCTTTATTAAGTGCCAGGCATTGGGATAAGCACTGCAGATACAAAGAGGGAGCAAAACCAGTGCTTGCCTCAAAGTAGCAAAGAATCCATGGATGCAGCAGTCCAGTGTTCAGGAAACCCCAGAACACAAACTACTGAGGGAAGGACTCCTAGAAAGCGGAAAAGTAGTTTTGTAGAATGTTTAGATCACAATATTAAAATATGTAAATCATGGTAAAATCCAAATGGAAGCATAACCTAAATATTAAAAAGGGCTCTTTTTATAAATACGGAAGAAAAAAAAAGTAACTTTCACAAGTATGGGTAAAAGGACACTCCTTAACAAAAGAAGGAACTGTGATGATCATGAAATATAAAAGAGATAATCTGAACAAAAGTAAAAAGCCTTTACACTAGTAAAAATAGATACCAGTAGAAGAAAAGAGAAACTATCATACAAAGAAAATGAAAATTACTGCACCTAGTAGTTAATCAAATTCTGATAATCTAGGATATGAAATTGACATGAATATACAAGGCCAATAATTATTTACCAAATGATAAGTTGCCAAAGAATATGAACAATTTTTTAAAAGTTTAAAAAAAATTCTAAATTATCAACAACTATATGTGAAAGATTGCTCCAAATTCTATTAATAAAATATACTAATTAAGCAATTCTGAGGTTTCACCTCAAATATGTTTCAAATTGGCAAAAATTATAAAATATGAAAATAATCAATATGGGAGAGGCTATAGAAAGAAAGGTATTCTAATACAATGTTGGTGGAAATGTGAATTGTTACAATTTCTGTAAAACAATTGAGAATTATGCTAGAAAAATTACTAACTGCTGATAATCATTTAACCCAGAGATTTCATTAATATGCATACACCCTGAAGAAATACAAGACAAAAAATTTCACAAAATGCGAGATGTTCAAGGCTGTATCTTTTTGTAGTAGGAAAGAAAAAAAAACCTAGAAGAAAAATGAGTTTCTGTTGTTTTACTTCAGTAATAAACTCCTTTAAGGCACTATGTGTCTCATTTTTTCTGTTTGTCTGTTTTGCTTTTCCATCCCCAGAATGTAGCAGAGTGCTTGGCACATAATAGATACCAAATAAGTGTTTGCTAAATTGAGTTATCCATCTATTGAGGAATGGTCAAAAAATTGTGATATCCAGATTTAGCAGAATACTGTCATACCATAAATAATGATGAATACAAGGAATTCAAAGGAAAAAAAAATGGGAAGACATGTAAATTGATAAAGAATCAGAAGAACCATAAAAGGTAACCTAATTCGAATAAACTGCAATGACCAGTCTTGGTACAAGAGAACACATGGTGAAATAGAACTTCTCTCCTCCTAGTGGAAAGGATGAGACCATGAGTTGTCAGTTGGTTTTCTTTGACTTGTTTTCCTTTATTACAAGCGAAGTTTCTTTTTCCTTTTTAAAGCACAGAGACTTCTAATGATATTAATAATAACCATTAATCTTATATTTTGATAGGTTGAAAACATCTCTTTGATTGAGTTACATAATCAATCAATCAATCAATCAACCTAAGGCTTAAACTAGATGTGGGGAAGGCTTAGGCACATCTTTTGAATCAATCAATCAAAGTTGTAAATTAAAATTAAAGGGCAACAGACGTTCCGAATGGGAATACATACACATACACAAAAAGGGCAATTTTGTTACTTCCTGATTAAATTTAATATAAACTTTTAAGTCAAGCAAAGTCAATAAGCATTTATTAAGCACCTACTATGTGTCAAGCATTGTGCTTGGCCATCGGGACACAAAGAAAGGTAGAAAACAGTCTATGTCCTCAAAGAACTCAGTCTTTTTTTTTTTTTAAGAAAACTACACATAATAGAAGTTTATGTTCTTTGGCTACTGAAATGTTTGTGTTTGTTGAAAAGTTAGTACTAAAAAATATTAAAAATAGTGGTACAAAAAAATTTAAATTTTTTTTTAAAATAGTGGTACATTATAGATGATGGATACATATTTATCTGACTTGGTTAAATGAATGTACTTAGAGACAAAGATATTAGTTAGTAAAAATTAGATAGAAGTGCAAAAAAAGATAGAATACACATTTTTTTCTCTATTCCTTTCCAATGTGTTCCTGACTGTTTGTGGAAGACCTATTAAAGAATCATCTATATAGATCTCTCTGTATGTGTTCTCAACTGTTAATAAGCAGAAAAACAAAATAAGGGGAGGATGATTAAAAGTAGGCAAGGGAGCATTATTTTACATAAGTGAAGATTAATAAGTGGTACATAATTCTTTCCAAAGCAGTATTAGATATTCATTCCCCATCTCAGAATATACTTTAGAAATACGGTGAATCCCTCCCTCCCTAAAATTTGGTGCATAACAAAGTGTTATGTTACAACCAGAAGAAGAATCTTCTTAGGCTTGGGGCCCTTTCCTAAATCTTGGCCTGGAAATAGTCAACCCTCAAAGTAGTCAGCCAGAATTCATGCTAATGTTTTTATTAACTATTTTCATAATCTAAGAAGCTTTAAATTTAATTCTTGGATGGGGAAGTACCCACTGGAGATCTGCAAGCAGCAGTTCTAATATGTGTGTAATGAGGCACAGAGCAAATTAAATTTAGGTGCGGTTCCCTTGATCCAATTTTGACCAGAAAAAGGAAACAACATTCTGTTCCTTTTCATTAATGGTGGTGGAGTCATCTTTTCTTCCACATATTGTTTTAAGCTCTTGAAAAATCTTATTTATGTTAGTTGTCCCTAGTGCCTCTCTTAATACTGCATATAAATAACTCCTTGGGAAAATCTGGTCTAAACTCCCAAAGACTCTGGTAAGTACACAGTTTTATCACTTCATTTCTAGAAATAATGGAATGAAAATGCCCTTAGAAAATAGTACATCAAAGTATTTCCTGCATCACAGAAAGCAAAACTTCAAGATCCAGGGAGTGGAGAATCTGAGGGTAGAAAATCTACTCTCCCTCTATTTCTTATCACTGGGGAATATCAGTATTAAGAACTGAATAGGCAGGGACAAAAAGGGCATTTTTAGAGCCTTAAGAGTCTTATTTACTTTTTTTTGACAGGGTTACTAGAATAGTAGATGATGGAAATATCACAGCACTAGTCTCCCTAGAGTACAGAGGGTCTTGCAGGCCCCTTCCAAGGCTAAGACTAAGGGGAATTAGTATTTATTTAGGGAGAACCCTACAATCATCCCACTTGTGGA
Organism: Phascolarctos cinereus; assembly: GCF_003287225.1. Taxonomy (NCBI): domain Eukaryota; kingdom Metazoa; phylum Chordata; class Mammalia; order Diprotodontia; family Phascolarctidae; genus Phascolarctos; species Phascolarctos cinereus. The sequence continues at coordinate 138,562,235 of NW_027556402.1, forward strand.
ATGACCAGGAATAGCTGAAGGGGGAAGAAGTTAACTGGACTGGTATACTTCAGCCATAGTACTTTAAAGGAACCAGATAATGGGAATGGGGCTGGGCTGAGAGAGCTGTGGCAACTCCGTTATTTGGTTCTAGGCCTGCTTTTCTTATGCTGATACTGTAACAAGAGAGGTGGGCCATGGAGTGGATGAGTGATGGCATTTTGCTGGGCTCAAAGCTCACGGTGCCCCCAGAACCACATACTAAACAAACCCAAACAAACAAGAATGTAGTTATATTCTAGCTCTATCCAGCCTAATGAATTGTGCCGACTGAACTGATTCTCAAACTTCCGACTCCAGAGAAAGAAGAGGGTTTACTTATCATCGAACATAAGTAACAATGAAACAATGCTTCAATAAGAACATAAAAAGGAACAAGCATTTATTAAACACCTATGATTTGCCAGGCACTGTATTGAATACTTTTCAACTATTACCTCATTTGTTTCTCACAATCACTCTGGGAGGTTACAGCTGAGGAAAACGAGACAGAGGTTAATTGACTTGCCTAGGATGACACATCTAGGAAGTATCTGAGGCCACATTTGAACTCAGTCAGGTATTCCTGACTCTAGGCCCAGCAATCTATACACTGTACCAACCAGTTACATTAGTTGTAGAAAGCCCACTAGAAGAAAGGAACAGAAAGGTGGATAGGAGAAAAAATGGCAGATGAAAAACAAACCCTCTTCTCTACTTGACTTTGCTAGTTATTTCTGCACTTATATTTGAAAACGGGTCCCTAACATTGTACAGTTTTATACTACAGTACTTCCAAACACATCATGAAGACACATGATTCAGCAAAGCTGGAAAAATTTTCAGATTGGTCTCCATCTTGTACAATTGCTACACTTCTCTATTTAGTACTGAAATCATGCAATATCTTCTTTCTCAGACTGATGAAAAAAATTATAATTAAAACTTTCTCTCTTGTTTAGTGTAATAGCATCTTTACAACAGGGGAGGCAATTAAATGGTTTGATTTCAAAAGACTTCTTTAAAAAACTGTAGGTTAAGATCGAAATCAATGTAAATAGGAGGAAAGAGATGTGTAGTTTGTCAACAAAACAGTGTCAATATGAACTGGCCAACACAATCTCTAATGATAAGATAATAAGAATGTATGTAAAATCTTAGATTCTCAGAAGGAACCTTTGAGATCATGCAATTCAAACTCTACCCTGTCTACCCTATCTATAGATAATGCAGACTTAGTTACATGCCCAAATGCCAAATTAATGCTCATACAAAATGAAAAATGCAGCAAGTACAATAAAAAGTTACTGATATGGTTTTTCTAGGGTATTGTCTCTAGATTAAAAACTTCTCTGTAAAAATGATAATTTATATTTACTGATGTCTAATGTTCTCTCTGACCTAGAGATCTAATATATGTCCTTATGCAAAAAACAAAACAAAAAACAAAAACCCCTCAATATACTGAGTTAAAAACATGTGACAAAAATAATTAAAACAATGTCCCATATTAGCATTTAATAGATTAGATAAGCTTTTACATACATGTTACTATCATCATAGATTCCAAAGTGGAATGGATCTCAAAGATTATCCTGACCAACCCCCTCATTTTGTAGATACAGAAACAGAGACTTGCTCAGGGTCACAAAGGTAGACAGTAGCAGAGTTGGGATCTTAATTGTAGTTTACAATATCCTAAAAATGATAGGGAAGTTATTATTATCCCAATTAAGCCAATTAGAAAACAGACACAGAGAAGTTAAATAAATTGCCCAAGATAACAAAGTTTATAGACAACAGAGCAGAAACTAGAACATATCACCTGTCCATTACTCTTCCTCTGAAACCAAGTTTTGCAGTCTACTATGTGATGTTACCACTTAAGTGAGAGCTGAATTACTGAGAACCAGAAGGTACTGTTTGTTTTTTGGTTGTTAAATGCCTCTGTGAATTCCTGCTCTCTTCTTACCTGGCAAAAAGGACTCAAACTCTGGTAACTGCAAAGAGTCAGCTAACAAGTGAGTTCAGTATAGCAATGCCTGACAAATAATCTAAAACATTAACTATAGTGCTTTCCCATTTACAAAGCACTCTCCCTATTTTATAACAACTTTCTGAATTCTTTGTGTTGCTACGATATATGCGTATGCCCCCCAAAAAACCAGACCAGGACACAGAGAATCAAGACAATTTTTGTTTCATGTTTTAAGCAAGTTCAGTATTTTCAACTGGATAAACTTAAAGGATGACACAATAAATATATGAAATAGCTAAAAAATACATGGATAGACAAATATTTCTCACATCTACTGAACATACCTCAACCTAAAGTTATACAAGAATAAACAATTACACATTCCAAGTAGGATAAAACAGATTAAGCATATTCCAACTAAAGAAATCAAGGAAAATAAAACATATTTAGATAATTGGTTATACCTTTGTAAATGACAATTTGGGGGGTTTCACTTAAACGTGATGCGACGAAGTGGTAAGGGGAGCCAGACAGAGGTCAGCAGTGGGAATGAATAAAGGATTAGGAGATATGGATTGAGGTAAGGAACTGGGGTTACTGTGCATTGAGGAGAGAATTCTGGAAAATTTTAAGACCCCATTTACTAATAATCTTCAAGAAAATGCATTGGTGGCTCTGAAGCTGTTCCTCATTTTTATTCCATTTCAGTTAATGCTATATTCCAAAGGTTCATAGTACTAAACCAGACTATGCTTGGAAACAGTTTTATAGCATCTAATTGCTTTCAGAAACTCCTAGAAATTCACAACTTTTACCTGCCCCATAAAAATAATTTTCTACATTCCCTCTTCCCTTATATGCTTACCAGAAAAATCTACTTAACCCATGCCAATATCTTACTCCCCTTCCTTAATCCAGGTTTAGAGAGCATCTTTCTTCTCCACCAGTTTTAAGGTTGGGGGCTCCACTCCTCCCACCTATGCATGAGAAATTGGAATGGAAAATAAAACAGTTTTTTGGGTTTTTAGACAGAAGAGTTCATGATAAACCAAGTGACAGAGAGGTTCACACAAGACAACAAACCTAAAATATTAAAAATTGAAAGGGGGTGAGAATCTTGGCATCAAGCTTCTCCAATAAAAATATCATATCCAAGATACATAAGGAATTGATTCATATTTATAAGACTGAGTCATTCCTCAATAGCAAATGGTCAAATAATATGCACAAGCAGTTTTCAAAAGAAGAATCCAAGGTATCACCAATCTCATAAAAATGTCTCAGATCACAAATTATTTGAAAAATTCAAATTAAAGCATTTCCGGGCTTTTACTTCACAACTTTAAGGTTGGAAAAGATGACAAAGAAAGAAAAGAACAAATGGTGGAGGGTCTGTGGGAAAACAGGTGTGAATTGTTCCAGCATTTTTGGAAAGCAATTTGGAGCTATATCCAGAAAGTTACCAAATTCTGCAAGCCTTTGACCCAGCTATAACACTACTATGCATATATCCAAAAGAAACCAAAGAAATAATAATAAAGAAATGTTCAAAAATATTTCTAGTACCTCTTTTCATGGTAGCCAGAATTGGAAAAAGCTTCCCTTCTACTGGGAAATGTCTAAATAAATTGTCTATTAACATAAGGTAATAATATTACTGTACCTTAAGAAATGATGAAATGGACAAATTCAGAGAAAACTTCTATGAACTGATGTAGAGAGAAATGAGATCTAAAACAGTTTGAATGATAACATTATAGAAAAAATGTAATTTAGAAAGACTTTAGACCTATCATCAATACAATAAACCAAAATTATTTCTAAAAGAATCAAGATGAAATTTTCCACTCACCTCCTGAGAGAGATGATGAACTTAAAATGCAGAAAGTGACAAAATTTTCAGATATGGTTAACGCGGGAATTTGTTTTTCCAGATTATGCAGCTATATAATGTGGGCTTTATTTTAATTATTTAATTAATTAATTTTTATTGTGTATGTGTATGGTGGGGAGGGAGAAACTAATAAAAAATGCTTGATAATTGAAAAATAAAAATAATAAACTATGAAAAGGAAAATATAACAAAGGAACATACCCCCAACTTTCTTTTTCTCCTCTTTGGTTCTCTTTACCTTCCCATATGTCACCTCAATGCTTACTAGGCATAGTAGAAATACCAGGATCTGCAGATACTTTATTTTTTGGTTGTGGATAAACTGAACTTGGAAAGAAGAGTGAAAGCAAGAGAAACATAAATGACTTTTCTTAATTTCTTTCAGGAAATTCTTTGAGAAAGTTGATGTTTTGAGCTCTGGGGTGCTCAGAGGTCCACTGTGTTAAGGATCTCTCTTTCCCTTTTATCTCAACACTACTTAGATACGTTGATGTGTTTGGGATCTTAGATACTTTGATGAACAACCACCTGTGCCTTCTTATAAAATTCAGGTCCTTTCTATAAACTACCTTGAAGACCACTTCTCATACTAAAATTTCCAGTATTCCCAGGATCAACATTGCTCATATGAAGCCAAACTCAGTGTCATCTCTGGACCCAGAACTCTAGAGAAAGATTTTGTTCATCTTTCTTGAGACGGTAAAGGAGGTTAAAGTTAAAAGGTGACTAAATTTTTAGTGAGCAATTCCCTTAACTTCTTGTGTGCTAGGCAGCTTTCTAGGATAATAAATTGCAGAAAAGGCATAAAGCAAATGACAGAGGGAATTTCTTCATGTGGGAGTTCCCTTTTGCAGGGGAATCACACATTCTCTCACTATACCTATTCAATATTTTCAGTTGATTTATCTAAAAACAGGAAATTCCCTGTTAGTGAGACTATTAATCGGTGTGGTGATCCAGAACAGTTAAAGTTTTAGCAATTATTTTCCAGGAGCTTATGTTCTAAATCCCATAATATATATTAATTTTTTGACCCAATTGGTGATGTCATCAGTGTAGGGAAACTCTCTCTACCAAGGCAGATTAGTACCTACTCTTAAATTTCTAATCTGAGAGTTCAGCCAGAGGTATCAGAGGCAGGCCTTGAACCTCCATCTTCCTGACTCAATAAAGTACTCTACACACATGTATACACATGTATGTACACATTTTATTAATACCCTTTGTTTTTATATCACTCATGTTTTCTAACAAATACCACCCTGAATGATATTACTGAATTATAATAATAATAATAATAATAATAATAATAATAATAATAATAAAAAATAATATTTACTTTCCAGAGTTGTTGTAAGGATGAAATGACATATTTGTAAAGTGCTGTGCAAATCTTAAAATACTATGTAAATGCTAGTATTTTTATTTTCTTAGATTATTTGGAATGCTACAAACCCAAATCCCTCCAACTCTGAAAACAATAACAATAATAATAACAATGTCTCTCTTCTTTGGGGCAAATCTTGTTCAATATAAATAACATTCAGTTTTAATGTTGTTGTGTCTGTCAGTCTGTCTCTCTCTTTTGGGTTTGGCCTTTTGATTTTAATCTGTGTAAGGTAGCCTCATAAGGAACCTTCCCTTAACAATGTAGAACTGCTCTTCAGCTTGTGGTTTTAGAAAGTTGCCTGGTACACTGAGACATTAAGTAATTTGCCTTGGATCAGACAGCCAGAAAAAGGTCTTGACATCCTGTTTCCCTGACTTTGAGACTTGCCTTCTATTCATTATCTCACTCTATCTCTTTTAATATAAATAATAGATTTATTAACAGAAGTTTTCTCTAATGTTTCTGTATACTGGATCCTGCTTTTCTACTGACTTCCATTATAAAGTCAATGATGTACTTCTGTGGGGATGTATATTGACCTGAAGATAGAGGAAAATTACATAAATTCCTTAAAATCGTATATTTAAAGAAAATCAATAGAAATTTCCTTGAGGTCAGGGAACTGTGTTTTATTCATTTCTGTGTCTTCCCCTTTCTTCCCGTAACTAATCGGCACTCAATACATAGTTGTTGAATTAATGAGTTGAATGAAATATTAATCATAACACTTAAAAAGGATTAAAACAAAGTTGCTGAAATGGAAGGAATTCATGTATAAAATTTCTCAAACCACATCAAACAGCATATACTGCTCTCTTCCCAAAATTTTGATAACTCTAAGTGCCTTTCTTATCCATGTATTCTATTCTGCTTCCTATTGCATCCAGAGAAAGAAATGATAAAAAGAAGTATGTGTAGAATATTTTTTACATATATATGTGCATATATATATATATATATATATATATACACACACACACATATATATATCACATACATAATATATATAATATATATGTGTGTTTATGTATGTATGTATGCACATGTACTTGTTTCTAATGGTAGCCATCTCTAGGGAGGAGGGAAGAAAAAACAGGAAGAAAGTTACATGATAATTTTATTATATATTTAAAAGAAATAGCAAGTTGTACATAATAGATTTGCAGTTTTATGCGCAATTATCTTTTTTCCTGTTCTACTATGTTATGGAAATACTTGTTTTATTTCTTAAATACAGAATAAAATAATTTTTAAAAATAGGGGTCCATAAATTGGAGAATGGCTGAACAAAGCATAGTATGTGAATGTAAATAAACTGTTATTGTGTCATGAGAAATGACAAAAGAAACTGATTCAGAAAAACCAAAGAAGACTGAACTGATGAGCAGTGAATTGAGCGGAAGCAGGAGAACAATTTATATGTGATTATGATATTATTAATCAATAAACATTAATTAAGTGCCACTGTGCTAAGTGCTGGATTATGAAGCAAACCAACTGTGAAATACTTAGGAACTATGATAAACACAGTGACCAACTAAGATTCCAAAAGACTGATGATGAATTGCGTCCCTACCTTCCCCACAAACAGCCTCAGCCTACTGAAAATGGACTAGAAGTACATAATAATACATATATCTTCAAAGAAGACCAACATGTGAATTTAATTTGCATGACTATACTTATTGTAACAAAGAGATGGCTTTTGGGGGGTAGGGGAATGTAGTGATAGAAAGAAAGAAAGAAGTGTCCATAAATCATTTAAAAACTAAAGAGAGCAGAAAGAAGTTCTAAAGCAGAGAGGGAAAAGCAGAGCCATATTGGAACTATCATGATAAATTTGAAGTATACAAAAGAAAAAATACCCGACTCTATGTATTGGGGGGGAAAAAACAAACTTTACATAACAGTTCACAGTTTCACATACAATCCTCTGTCTTGTTTTTCCTTTTATACAGAAGCATTATGTATGTTGATATTTACGAAATTCATAATAAAAAATTAAATTAATAAAAAAAGAAAAATACTTATGAATTATTCTTTTTTTTTTTTATGGATGGCACTTCCCACCAAGCCTTTGTTGAGCTTTAACCCTTTGCAAAAAAAAAAAAATAATAACTAGTTAAACTTAACTTTGAACCTTCAAATTTTCCCCTTTTAGAAAGTACTTTTCTCCTTTCATTAACCAATCTGTGCAGATTATAGCAATAACTATCTTTCTTTAATACAAAAGAGGCTTTGGTATTGGTGTTTTTCTTCAGGAAAAAAAAATCTACTTTGAAATACTGACTTAGAAGTAACTTAGAAGTAACTTAGGATACAAAGGAAAGACATTAAACACCAGGAAGGAGAGTTAAGTTTATAATAAATGAAAGAAACTATATAGTTATACTAAAGAATGCTATAAATTTAGAATGTAACTAGAGGAAAAAAAATGGAGACAGTGGGAAGGATACAAAGCTAATCTAATGAGAACCACACTGGCCAAAGTTAAGGCAGAGAAGCTTTCAAAGGCAAAAAAAATCATGCCAAGCATTTTTTTTAAAGAATTACAGTGTTTGTAGGGGGAAGAACTACAGGACTTATAATATACAAGACATTTACAAAAAAAAATTGATTCAGTGCTTCACAAAAATCACAGTGGAAATGTAATTAAAGTTGGCTTGAAACTAACACTGTCACTGACAAAGGAAATGGTTCCCAAAGCGTACAAGTGAAACAGTGAAGGATTTCTACAAGAGGGTACCAAATAATTTGCATTTTGATCTCCTAAGCCTAGCAATTTGATGAGCACTATTGAAAACTGAGTAAGTTAAATGGATAAAGAAACAGCATAATGCGGTAGAAAGATCACTGCCTTTAGATTTGGAAGACTTGGCCAAGAAATCAAGCAATGGCCCTAACTAGCTATGTGGCATTGGTAAGTCATCTAACCTCCTAAGAAAAGGACAAAAGGTTGTAGATTTGGGACTTTAAAGGTCACCTTCTTGAAGGTCACACATGTTTTAAATAACAGAAGCAGCATTCAAACTAGGTTCTCTGATCTCAACTCCAATGTGCTTTCCACAGCACCCAAGTTCAGATGGGGTCACTGCACAGAAAATAATGCTCATCTGAAAACTCAGAATGCTAGTAGCATTTACACTACCTTGCTCACATAGTTACTGTTAGAAAGGCAATTTTTAAATAATAAAGTGTTAGACAAGAGAAAGAGATTTGTAAAAGCAATATGCCAAAAAACATAGGAGTTAAAGGTACTTTATTAAAAACTTTAAGTATATTCCTCTCTATATATTAGAAAGTGCCACTAAAGCGTGCTATTTGTTTCGTGGCAGGAAGGAATGAGTGCAACAGGATATGGAACAGACATCAGACCAGGTTCATAACATAATCCTATCTGCATGACATTGGGCACGTCCCTTTACCTCTTGTGGATTTTAATTTATTCATCTGTCAAATGAAGGGTTTGGGCTAGATTATGTCTAAGGACCTTTTCCTGGTCTGGCTTCTATTATCATTCCAAAATGTCTATAACTTATTAATTCCCTCTACGCAAAATTTTGACTAAGCAGCCACAACCCCTTGAAACTGAACTTGAGGTATTTAGCAGTTCATACTTGCAATTGGTTCATCAAACTCTGGGCTACTAGTTTTTTTTTTTTTTTTTAGTGAGGCAATTGGGGTTAAATGACTTGCCCAGAGTCACACAGCTAGGAATTGTCAAGTATCTGAGGCCACATTTGAACTCAGGTCCTCCTGACTCCAGAGCCAGTGCTCTATCCACTGCACCACCTAGCTGCCCCTCTGGGCTACTATTGCTATACTTCTAAGTTCATTATGTTTCATAAAATTCAGTTCTCTTTAGGCATGATCTATAGTTGAGAAATCAGAGATAACCACTCAAGAGTAGCCATTTTTGTCCTTTTCTAAACCAAATAAAATTTTAATGTTACTATAAATGATCATAAATGCTGGAAGGAAAACAGCAACATGGTATAGTGAACTAAGGGCTGGCCATGAAGTCAGGAAGATTAGAGTCTGTTGTAGCTATATGACTGTCTGCAGACAACTCAGCCTCTCAGTGCCCCCAAAGACAATCTCTAAAATTGGAGATGAGCTGCTGATTTGTATTGGTGCTACACTATTACAAAATTATAGGGCCAGACTAAAACAAAACAAAAGCCTCATCCATTTAAGAAATTTGATCTGCACTGTGATTTTATTGGTCTAGGGACCCCTCTTCTCCCTTGAGAAATTACTCATGTCATTGCTCAGCAATTCTTTAAGTTACTGTCTTACCCAGTTATCTAGAGGCAGTGAGATGTTAAGTCACAATACAGCCAGTATATATCATAGACAGGACTTGTACCCAGGTTCCCTTGAAACTTGGAGGTCAGCTCTCTATCCACTACTCCATGCAGCCTCTTGCACATAAAGAATCACAGGAAATGAAATAGCACTTTACAGCAAACATGAAAGCAAAAGGCATTTTTAGACATTTATAACCTTATTTAAAAAAAGGAAATATGATTTATGTTACATGAAAGTGAAAACTTTTTGAAGAAATAAACTGGATGAAGCTAAGGTAAGAAGGGAAAATACTGCTTCAGAAAAAAAAATTCTGCATCAAATATCTAAGAATGGTCTGATATCCAAGATAAATAAGGAATTAGCACAAATACATAAGAGCAAGTGTCACTCCTCAATGGATAAGTGCTCAAAGGATATGGGGGGAAAATTCTGAAAGAAAAATTACAAGCTATTAACAACCATATGAAATCTTGTTCTGCAGAATCCCTTTTCCAGAGGCCATGGTAAAGGTATGATTCCTCACACTTCATCCTATTGAAATATTTTTTTAAATAAAATAAATGTACATATAAAAATAAGAGAAATGTAAATTAATATGTTTCTGAGGATTCACTTCATATCATGTAAATTGGCACAAGTAACAAAAAAATAAAAATGGCACTGGTCAAAATAGAAGGGGCTGCGGAAAGACACAGACACTAATATTTTATTGGCTGTGCTGTTAATTGGTCAAACCTGTAAAGCAATTTGGAATTATTCTAAAAAAAACCGATTAAATGTGAATACCCTTTGACTTCAAGATTTCGCTGCTGCGCATTTATTTCATCTTCAAAGAAATAAAGAAGGGGCAGCTAGGTCGCACAGTGGATAGAGCACCAGCCTTGGATTCAGGAGAACCTGAGTTCAAATCTGGCCTCAGACACATAACAGTTACTAGCTTTGTGGCCCTGGGCAAGTCACTAACCCCATTGCCTAGCCAACCAAAACAAAAAAAAAAGGAAATAAAGAAATGTCCTATCTATACTATAACATTTATTGTGTCATTTTTTGCCGGTGCTCATCAATTGGAGAAATAGCTAAACAAATTATAGGTACACGAATACAATATTATCTTATTGTCACATGAGAAAGGATGTGCATGAAAAATTTAGGGGGAAAAATGAAAAGATTTCCAAGAAATGATACAGAATAAATAAACAAAAATGGGAAAACAATACATACAATGACTAAAATGTCAATGGAAAGATTCATAATATAAAGCTGACTGGATAGTATAATGACCAAACTTGTCCCTAGAGAAATGCTGAGAAAAATGTATCTCCCTCCTTTCATTGCAGAGTTAGGGGCTATGTTCATAGAATATTGAATATACTATCAGTCAGTGAGTTGGTTTTGGTGAACTTTTTCCCTTTTCTTGTAAAATCATCGTTACAAGGGGAGAGGGAGGCATCTATCCAGAAATGAATGTGATACAAAAGCAAAGGGTATCCCTGACTACCTGTCATAATTTCTACTTGGATAGGTGAAAGAGAACTGGATTGGTAAGCCAGTCAATAAACAATTATTAAGTTCCTATTACATGCCAAATACTGTGTTAAGCTCTACGGACACAAAGAAAGGCAAAAGATAGTCCCTGCTCTCACAAAGCTCACACTCTAATGGGGCAAACAACATGCAGGTAACTATATACATGTAAGTTATATCCTGGACAAACTGGAAATAACCAACAAAAGGAAGGCACTTGAATTAAGAGGGTTAGAGAAAAGGCAAAAAATAGGAATTTATTTATTGTTTGTTTTTATTTTAAAGGCAATGGGAGTTAAGTGACTTGCACAGGGTCACAGCTAGCTAGTAATGGTCAGAGGCTAGATTTGAACTCAGGTCCTCCCGACTCCATGGCTGGTGCTCTATCCACTGCACCATCGAGCTGCCCCAAAAGATAGGATTTTTGCTGGAATCTGAAGGAAGCCAGGAAGCAAGGGAGGAGAGACAGGGAGGTCTTTTGGAGTCAGAAGACCTGGGTTTTATTCCCAATTTTTTTTTTTAGGCAATTGGGGTTAAGTGACTTGCCCAGGGTCACACAGCTAGTAAGTGTCACATTTTTGGTCTAAGGCCAGAATTTCATTCTCAGTTTTACTAGTTACAAGATGTATGTTCTGTCAACCTCTCTGAACTTCGGTTTCCCAATTGGTAACCTCTAAAATCCATTAAAAAATCTAAGATTCTACTTAATTTAGGATTAATTTAATATATCTTAATTTAGGATTCCTAATATACTTTTTAACTTCATATTGGAATTCTTTAGAAATGTTTATTCTCAGGTATGGCCCAGTAGCTTTTCTTAGTTCTGTTATTTTTGCTACTTGTAGGCTTGAGTCTTCCATGATAAGTAATTCAATTGAATTCATTCTACTCAATGCAATCCCACAAAATACTGAAGATTTCATAGGTAACTGGCAATGATCTGGGTCTAGAGATAGAAAGATGAAGAAATAGCAAGGGTCCAGAAATGTACGCACATGCACACATACACCCCATATGTATCATACAAAGGTAGAATGTGATAACGATAAAGAAAAGATCCAGAAAAACTCTACTTTAGGTGTAAAAGCCTTTTCATTTTTCTCACTGCTGTAATTAGAATTTTTCTGTCCTTTTAGGCTGTTTGTTCTTTCTGGGTTTAGCTATGGGAGTACAGCTCTTCTTTGTCCTTGTATTCTGCATGGTTCGAACTGAACTCAAAGAGAAAATGTGGCTATCCAGCACCCCACCCCTTTTCCACTTTTATCCAAAAAAAGTTGGCATCACTTTACTGGTTGCTGGACATACGAGTCGATGTCTCCTCCAATACATTCCTTCTAAGTCTTCAGGTTGTTTAGCACACAATAGAAGGAGTCTACTTCCCTCTGCTTCTTCAAGGATTAGTGACAGTTAGCCAAACTGGCTTTTCCTGACAGCAATTGCCTTTTCAAAGGACTAAAACCTCTTTTGAACAATTGAAACATTTTTTTTACATGAAAACCAGAACAAAGCAACAGTCATTGAACATTCAGAACAGTAGCTTTTCTGTCCCACAGAAGGCAAGAGACAGAAAAAAAGAATGAATTTTAAATGTCTAGACACAAAGTTAGAGAGCTGTGATTGAATTTTGCCCTTTGGGAAATTTCCCTCTCCTTCAGTGGATCCTCTTCTTTTTCCTGTCCCACTAATATAGGCAATTCACTGGGCTCTGTGCTGTCCTCTTGTGTTTCTTCACTCTCCCCTTTCTGATCAACTCCCATACTTTCACATGCTACCTCGACATGGATGACTCTCAACTAGTCTATGACTCACTGAATCAGCGAAACTCAGAGTTTTGAAGCACCCCAGAAATCACCTCTTTTCCAATCCACATTTGAGTAAAAATCCTATCTCCAATATACCTGACCTGGTTAAGTGCTTATCCAGGCTCTACATCAAGATTTCCAGGGATGGGTAACTCACACCAAGAGGGAACCCATTTTGCTTTTGGACAGCTCTAATAGTTTGGAACGTTTTACTTATGTAGTATAAAAATCTGCTTCTCTTCTTACTGCTTCTGGTTCTTCCCCAAGGGCCAAGTAAAGCAAGTGTGAACCCTCTCCCATATTAGAAACTTTCAAATCCTTGAAGCCACCTCTGTACATCCTGATTTCTTTCAAATGAACGGCATGATTTTAAGTCCTCTCTCTATCCTGGTCACCCTCCCTGAATGGGCACCTCCATGCCAAAGCCTTTCTAGAAGGTGCTGCAAACTAAATATCATACATTAAATGTTTTCTGACTACGGCACACTGCAGAAGAACTATTATATATTAAAAAAAAAAAGCACCAAAACAGGAAGCCTATCATTGAGTCTGTGAGATAATATACTAGATCAAAGAGACATCAAAACTAGGTGTCCTTCATTCTGACTCACGCAGAGATTAAGTGTTCAGATCAAATATCTCCAAATCTCCTTGACTGCTTAACTGGTTAATCACACTATTACAAATAAAATCCAAGCTGCCCTGGGCTATTTTTTTTTTCACTTTAGCTCATCAGAAGCAAATGCATAGATAAATTTGTGGAGGACAATGGATCAGGACCAGAGTAGGGAACAGAACCCTCTGGGACAGAGGTTGATTCATGAGGAGCTTTAATCCACAAGCGACACTCTACATTTGTCAGAGAAAACTCTCAGGATACCCCAGTATAGTGAGCTCACTACTGAGTACAGGAATGAATTTTAATTTTCCCTATCAAGCCATGTATATCCTCAGCACCAGAAACTGGACCTCATTAAGAAGCAAAAGTGCTAAAAATCCACCAAGAAACTAGAGGCATAAGGATATAGAGATACATAGTGTTAAGACAAAATCTTCAGGATATCTGATTTATGTGTCTAGAGTCCTGGGCAAAGTACATCCTAGACACTGCCCACTAACATGATTGTCCAACTCCTAAGAGTATAACCTACTACAAAGTACTTTCTCTCATCCAGGTTCTTGTATGCTTGGTGGGCTCCTAGATCATAGAATTTAGAACTGGAAGGGACCTCATTTAATATAATTACCTCAGTAGCAGAACCTCTTTTTTATTCTCACATTATTCAAATTCAATAAACTTTTAACCAATTTGCAATTTTTTTTCATTTTGAATCTTCAATGCTTTTTAGTTTTTGTTTGTTTGTTTGTTTGTTTGTTTTGGCTAGGCAATGGGGTTAAGTAACTTGCCCAGGGTCACACAGCTAGTAAGTGTTATGTGTCTGAGGCCACATTTGAACTCAGGTCCTCCTGAATCCAGGGCCGGTGCTCTATCCACTGCGCCACCTAGCTTCCCCTTCAATGCTTTTTAAATTCCTTTTCATTTGACTAGACATCATGAAGGTCCTTTCTAGATCTAAAATGCTGTTATTCTTTTGGATAGATCAATCGGTCTATCTATCAATCATTAAAGAAAACAAAAAGGAAAAGCAATTGGACTAGACTAAATTTACACACAGAAGATTCATACTGGATATGACACAATTTTGAGGATGCTAAGGGATTGCTTTGCAAAAGATCTGAAAGAGAACAAAATAACAAAGACCTGGGGGGAGGGAGGAAGAGCCATAGATATTATTACTACTGAAAAAAAGGTGATTGAGAAAACAACAATAACTACCGAATCATATGCCTACTGTCCTATGTGTATTAAATATGACATATAATTGTGCATGTATCTTATCTTCCCTACTAGGCTATATGCTCCTTGAAGGTGGAGAACCCTTCCTATATACTCTTAACATTAGCACCCAGTACAAGGCTTGGCAAAAGAGCTTATAAATGTCTGTTAACTATTGTTGAATTTGTGAAGTTTAAGTAAAATTTAATTACTCATGAGCTTCACAAAAACTGTTATTAATATCCCATCTGTAAATAATATTCTACTGGATAGAATATTTCTAATTTCATTCTTCCCAAGAAAACTTTTCTCATCCGAAAACATGAAAGTTATAGAAAAAGACCCTAGAGAGAATAAACATTTTTTTAAAAAAGTAAGGCTTTTTTTTGTTTATAGTACAATGAATAGTTATTATTGGCACTTCTGTGAACTCAGGCTGCAGAAACTCTGAGCAAAGTTTTCTGAGTAATAATTCATATTCGTAGACTGCCAGATCTAACTTAGCTTTCATCTATCTGTTCTCAAACATAACATGCAAATATCGGACAGATGTTTCTGTGTCTTTAAAAAAGCATTTTTAATGAATTTCTCAACTTTTCTTCTTAGATGAAGCACTTTTTGTTGCTGCTCATTCATCTTGTTTAGCAATATTTTTGTAGAGAGCTTTCTCGTATGAACATGCACTTTAAGACAGTGTAACAATGCTTCTTTACTTATTTTATGGTCTTGAAACACATTAGGGCAAAATTCTCATTTTCACTGTTAACTTGTCTAAAAATTATGAAAATAGCACATTTTACAAGGTACTTTATATGATATATTAAGCATGCTGAAAGTTAGCAGTTTGATAACCAGTGATTAAGCAGGGCAATTTTATACCTGCCATGGGATTTCAATGGTCATGATTCCTATAGTTTTCTTAACAAGGTATTATTTTTGCTACTTTTCTGAACAGATGTGTCATCATATTTTAGTCAGCAGCTGAATCTAGTTCTCTTTTAATTGCCATTTGTAGGAATTAATCAGTGTGGATCTTTTAGCTAAGAATTTCTAGATTAACATTTGCTGGCATTTGTAACTGTAAAAATTCATGATGATGTGTAACATCTCACCTGAAAAAGCTCATCTGGGGAATGAAATAAACCAACATAACTTCATATATTTATTTCTAAAATTCCATTGAGTTTGACCAGGATGGAAGAAATGATAAGTCATTTTCCAACTTCTGAATAACATAAATTAAAGCCAACCCCTCCTAAAAAGGTAGGGGTTTCCTGTATAAGGCTTTTTGATGGGGAGGGTTTGGGAAAGGGAAGAAAATAATTGGAAAGGTGGCAATATAGAAATGAGAAAGTATAAAGATACGCTGAGTTCTTTTAGGTTTACTGAAATTTAGGAATCCATCTATAGCCAATACACAGTGGATTAGGCAAGTTAAGGTGGCTCTGGGGTCATTTAATTCTTATATACTCAGGATATTAAAAACAAAATCTTTCTTCTCCATTGAGCAGTCTTCCTTGTTCAACCGGGAATTGATCCCACAAACTCCTGTCGAAAACCCTTAGATAAATCACTACTTGTCTGGTCAGTAATTGATATTTTCCACCACTTAAGACAGAGATATATAGCTACAGTGATTAAGAAACCAGACGGCTATCAGTCACAGAAGGAATGAGCCAGAGCTTTACCTCACTATTCTAATAATTAAAATACAATCCATAACTCATGGGACTTCTAAAGAATTCTCTTTATACAATAGCACATAACCTTACTCCCCTACTAAGAACACATACACTTGTACCCTTAAGTGGCAATAATTAAAACTCCATAATTTTATAATGGTTTTTATGGGGTTAAAAGAAGTACTATCTACATTAATCTTTACTTAGAGGTAATAAGTGATTACATAGAACTGAAGGGAATAGATTCTACTATAGACAGGCAGAATAGTTCAATATTTTAAACATTTCCCCTTAAAAACTGAAGTCTTTCAGTTCAATTGTGACTTCATCAATAAACTAGGAAGAACAAATAAGAAAACATTCTTTAGGAATCT
Source organism: Phascolarctos cinereus (assembly GCF_003287225.1). Classification (NCBI taxonomy): domain Eukaryota; kingdom Metazoa; phylum Chordata; class Mammalia; order Diprotodontia; family Phascolarctidae; genus Phascolarctos; species Phascolarctos cinereus. The sequence goes on from NW_027556402.1 coordinate 138,579,045, forward strand.
ACTAATTCATGAGGAAGGAAAATTAGACTTTTGCTTGACCTGAAAAGACAGAACTGGAAGATGCAGAGGGCAATTTGGTTTTGACAAATGGGAAAAACAAAGTGCTACCCAAAAGAAGAATGGGCTATCTGTCTGATGTACTGGATACCCCCTCACTGGAGATATTCAAGTAACAGCCTGATAGACACTTGTCAGGTATGTCATAGGGATTCATGTTCAAGTCCATACTGAACTAAATAGCATGTGAAATTTATTTCAACTCTAAAGATTCAGTGAAGAACTGACCAGTGTGATAGCCATGCTTTGAAAAATCCTAGTATAGAATATCTAATGATTTCTACATTGAAAAGACAGGTTGCATACCTCAAATTTTAGCCTGCATTTTCCTCCCTGATATTTCTTTGTGAACTAAAAAGTATTTCAGATTACAGCCCAAATTTTCAAAAGTCAGTCCTTTCATATATAACCTATCATTTTCTGGGGGAAAGAGACTTTTTTTTCCCTCTTATCTCCGACAAGTGGTAACATGCAGAAACAATACATTCCCCTTCTGAACCTGATAGAATCAGACACCAATCTTTACCTTGAATTCAAATCCGTAATACTTTTTTGACACAAAATGTTTTCAACTTGTAAAAATTGCTATTCTTAGCTAGTTAAGTAGGGTTTTCTACCAAAATTATAAAGTTATCAGAATTTCTCTGTTCTATGAGACAGATTGGAAATTCAGTTGTTAAAGTAAGAAGTAGATAGGTTTAGCACAAAGTATTAAGCAACACAAATCACCACAGATGAAGGATATCCATTCTGAATTATTTGTTAACAGGAGCTGAGAAAGAGACAGTATAAAGTAAGTTGCTTTTTCATGACAAGTAATCAGGATAATTCATAAGTACTTTGCCTGAAGGATCAGTCTTCTTACACAAACTATTTTCTCATACTTAAAATGAAGTACAGATAATTTTAAGCCATTTTTGTTCAAAGAGACTTCTTTTTGGTCTTTCTGAATTAACAAGATTAGACTGTTCCTAGTCCTCTCAACTAAATTATCTAAGTGTAATAAGACATTATCAATTTGCTATTAATATTCCCTAAAAAATAATGTCATTTGAGTGGCTCTTTCTTACTATAAGGTAAACATCAAATACAATTCAATTTAATAAACAGTTATTAAGCACTCATACTGTACTAGGTACTGGAGATACAAATTATAAGAGAGTCCCTGTCTTCAAGGAGCTTACAATCTGGTAGGGGAAGATAATACACAAAAGGAAGCTGAAAGTGGTGGGGGTAGGGAGTGATAGGCAGAGACCAGGAGACATGTATCTCTGGGGAGTCAGAGCTCCTGATAGAAAATGGACTTATAGGGAGGGTTGTGAGCCTTGTATAAAGGAGGGCTTTGGGATGAGTCTAGTGCTCTGCCCTTTAGCCCTCTAATCAGAGGAGAGAGGCAATTGTGGATTAGCTGAGTAGGTGCTGACTACCAAAATCTGAGTCAATGTTTGCAATGTAGTTGCAAATATTTAATTAACTTATCATTTTAGTTTCCTAGACACAGATTTGAGAATAGAACAAAAGGGAGAACTCTTCCTTGGCCTTAGAATCTTCTTCAACTATAACGAAACCTGACTAAATTCAAGTGAATAGAAGTTTGAGACTGATAAATGGTGGACGGCATTTAATGAAAAGAAGAAAAAAATTAAACTGCATATGATAAGGGAACTCACAGAAGTAGGACCTCCCTCACACAGTGTTAGAATATTTAGTAATATACTGATGATCACAACTGGTTTCTAACCTTAATATAATAATGGATCTGAGATCTCATTAGTCAGTCTGAATGCTCTATCTTCACTGGCATGGTGCCTGGCATGAGACCCTCTTATCCTACCAGATTCTTATTCAAGTTTTATATTCCAATAAAAGTATGATAGATATACATCTTATTATTTTAATGTTTCAAAAATAGGAATGTAGCACTCAGACTGCCTTCTTGTTTTCCTTTATTCTAACTTTTCTGGCCACATATGTCCCTGGTTAAGTCTTTTACATCATTTCTTATGAACACATCATCTCTAATAATATATTGTAGCTTTCTTTCACCCATTATGCACATTTGAACCACCTCAAAAGACATTTGCCATTAGATCTGCTCTGAGACCATGGAATTCTATGGTTTGTTGTCATAAAACACTATCAGGAATATCATAGTATTAAAAAAAAATAAGTCAGCTCCTTGGGATCACTGAAAGAATTACACAGAGTAGTAGAAGTTCCCCAATTGGAGAAAACAAATGCTGTCCTGACTATTGAAACAAGGAAGAAAATGCAATCTTCAGACCATAGGACTGTGAGTTTGACTGCTTCCTAGCAACATTCTAGAGCAGGGGGAACCATATTATGATCTGTAGGCTAAATGTATTACCCACAAGCTAGGAGTGATTTTTTACATTTAAATAATGTTGTATTGTATTTTAAAATGTAAAAAAAAAAAAAGACAAAACTTACTAGCAGTCCCTATGGAAAAAAAAGCAGGTCAGATTTGACCCTTTTTGTTATAATTTATAACCCATCAAGACCATAGTATTGCATAAATGGTTAGTGAAAAATCCAAAAAGGGAGCTATTATTATAAAAATTCAATAGGGTTTCATCAAGAACAGTCACTCCAGACTAAATTCATTTCTTATTTTCCAAGGTTAAAAAATGATAGATAAGGATAACATGTAAATATAAGTTACCTAGAATTTAGCAAAACATTTGACAAAATATCTCATGCTACTTTTTTAGACATGAAGATGGGCTAGATAAGTGCTGAATTAGATGTATTCAGAATTACCTAAAGACAAGAGATCAATCTCAACTAGGGTGAATAAGAAATCTCCTAAAGTGGTCACATTATTCAAATTTGCACTGCATATTTCCAATTGGATTAGAACCAGCCACTATGTCTTATGGGCAGCTAGGTGGCACAGCGGGTACAGCACTGGGCCTGCAGTCAGACTCATCTTTGTGAGTTTGAATCTGGCCTCAGAAACTTACTAGCTGTGTGACCCCTGCCCAGTTTCCTCACCTGTAAAATGAGCTGGAGAAGGAAATAGCAAACCATTTCAATATTTTTGCCAAGAAAACCCCAAATGAGGTCATGAAGAGTCAGTAAACCATAGTTTACATAATTGTAACTATATGATAGTAGAAATTTTAATATATGTAATTATTCCAAAAGAGTCATTATTCATACTCATTGGGACCTACTTGTAGTCAAAAAAGGTTACATGTCAATATGGAAGAAGCTCTCCTGTGAAAGGCTGCAGAGATTTGTTGTAGTTTTCAGTGATTTGGACAGAGGTATGAGTGGCATGCTTAGGAAATCTTCAGATGAAGTAAATGTAGGGGACATACCTAACAGTTTGAATGAGAGAGGCAGAAGTCTAAAAGATCTTTCCAAGTTAGACTACTGTCCATATCTACTAAAAAGACTTAAAAAAGACACAAATAAGATATTCTACTAGGATAAAAAATCATACAGACATACACACAACTTCACAAGTATAAGATGGAGAAGTCATGGCTAGACAACATGGTCTTCATCTAGAAAAGACTGGGGAGGGGGGTGGGGCTTAGAGGGCAAAAGTTAAAAGGGGTTAATCATGCTTGAGCAAAAAAACCCAAAAAACATAATTTTATTTTGAATTAAGAGATTCACAGGGTCCAGAACTAGGAAAGTGATATGGTCTGCCCTGCTCAGATCACATTTATAGTTTAGTTTTGAGTATTACCTTTTTAGACAGACATCAATAAACTATAGAACATTCAGAGGAGAATAATGGAAATAGGATGGTAAAAGTTCTCAAATTCATGCAGTATGAGTAACACAGTTGACATAGCATTTGTTGAGTGCTTACTATGTTCCAGGCACAGAGAATACAAATACAAACAAGACAGAAAGGCAGTTCTTACCCTAAAAAAGTTTACATTCTAATGGGGGAAAATAAAGCATAAATAGGAGTTGAAAAGGAAAGGTAGGGGTGATGTAGGAAGGGAGGAAGAAGAATTCTAGAAGTCAGGTGCACATCTGGGAGAAGAGTAAAGGAGTAAACATAGTTGACTTGGCCACTCCCTCAAAATGGAGGGTCCTGGAAGAGACAATGTTATTGTTCTGAAGTATTTAAAGGGCTAGCACGTGGAAGCAGGATTAGTCTTGCTTCTGCTTGGCACCAGCAATGAAACTAGGATCAAAGAGCAGAAGCTACCAAGACACTTGACATAAGAAAAAAAACATCCTAACAATTAGAGCTATCAAAAAAGGAGAATGGGCTGCCCACAAAGTAGAAGGTTTCTCCTCACTGAAGGTCTCCAGACAGTGGCTAGATTGTTTGGTATATATTCTTGTTTCCCTGAAGATTAGCCTTGATGGCATTATAGTCCCTTCCAGCTCTGCAATTCTGTGATTCTAGGATTCCGGAACTTTTTCATCAGTAAAATAAAATATTAGACTAAATGATCTAAGGACACATAACACTTCCTGGAAATATATAGGCCACATGAAACAAACAAGTTGTTAGAAAAAGGTGTCCGTTGAATAATAAAAAAACCCACAAATTTTGAGAATCCTACTGGAAGCTTATTTAACTTGCATAATTTTCTCACTTGTATTTTTTTCCCTAAAATAAGTGATTCCCGTAAAATATGTCAAACTTTGGTCTGGAGTCAGAGAACATGATATTTAAAAAGAAGTAGGGGTCCGACTATAAGATTAGAAGTATAACAATCAAGTAGTTGATATTTCCTAAATATTAATAACCTAGGAAAGAACTACCTTTTTTGAAAATGGAAAGTTTTCTGGCAGAAATGAGGTTTTGAACAAGGTTCTAAATTTTAAAAAATACATCCTAAAAAAAATTGTAGAGATGCAGGTCATGTGACTTTAATAGCTATGAGTAAAGGGTAAATTCTTAACCAAAAGAAGAAACCAATTGTAAAAGATAAAACAGATTATTTTGATTTTTTGAAATTGAAATCTTGGACAGTATTTGTACAACTGTACAAATTTGTACAATAAATTTATCTAGGATAAAAAGAGAAATAGTCAACTGGGGAAAAACACTTTAAAAAAAATCAAATATCTGTGATAGGGGTCTGATATCTAAGATTTATAGGCAACAAATAGAAAATTTTAAGACCAAAACCCTATTCTTGAATAGATAAATACAGAGTAAGAACAAACAAGTCTCAAAAAAAGAATTGTAAATTATTAACAATTCCATTAAAAATTCCAAATCAATGAGTAAGAGAAATGTAAATCAAAACAACCTTGAGGGTTCACCCAAAAATCATAAAATTGGCAAAGATGACGAAAGACAGAAATTATGAACATTGGAGGGGTTTTGGAAAGATGGACCACTAAAATTGTTGATGGAGCTATGAACTGGTACAACTTTCTTGAAAATGATTTAGAATTATGCAAAGGAAATGACAACAATGACTATACACTTTGATAACTGAGAGGGATCCAGATGGAAATGCAATTGTTATAAAAAAGAAAAGTTATCAATAAAAATCCATTAAAAAACAAAGTTTCTTAAAAAATTCTTTAATAATTCTCTGAAATCTTAACTAATGGATATTCCTTCATCCTCATTTTGTTTTATAACAAATGATTCTTGTAAAATAAATCAAACTTTAGTCTAGAAGTTAAAGAATGACATATTTGAAAAGAAGTAGAGAGAGATGCCACAGTAAGGTTGTGAGATTAAGCCTGATATTCTATAAAATTGATCTCATCATCAGGAATAAAATGCTGATGAGCAAAATGATTAAACAATTCTATTGAGCAAAAACAACTAGCCTTTTAAAATACTCACTACACTGTATAAATTTTTAATAAAAAATTTCTAAATTAAATAATGCTGGTATTCAATATCCTTTTACCTATAATTTCTGCTAACAGCCTTATTCATTCAGAAAACAACTAAAATACCACTTTTATTTTACATACCTAAGGATCCTTTAGATAAACAAAAATATTGTTGGATGATTCAGGGAAGAGAGTAACAAAACTGATAGTAAATGTGGAGAACCTCTTTAGGCAAAGCTTATAAAACTAGGGGTATTTATTCTGGAAAACAAAGTGCTTGAGAAACAGAGGGAAGCGGCTTCCTCAATACCAGTTTTTTAATTCATGAAGAGATGAGATCTATTATTAAGAGAATGAGATAGGACTATTCAAACAATCAGCAGAAGAATACTGATTAGACAACTGAAAGAAATTCCTGAACAGAACAGTGGGAAAAAGTAGATCACACACTGATACATTCCTGATTCCTCTTTGGGAAGCCAAAATCAAGGATAGTATAGACTCTTGTATTGTGATTAAGATGAAATCTCTTAATACATACTGGATTAGATGGCATTATAATGTTCTCTCTAGCCCTAACATTCTGTTGTTTTATAGTATCTTACCTTAACTTCCACATGGGCCATCAACACAGCAAAGTTGGTTAGGTGATTACAAGAGCATGTAGTGTGCGTCTTATTTGTTGTCAGGAGGCGACAGCCCTGTGTTGACCAATAGCCTGTCATTGTACGCTTGGAGTAGCTCCAGAATGAACAGTTAGGGTTGAAATTTTCCTCAGATTGCTATAAGGAAGAAATTTTCAAGCAAATAACTTTTAAATGATATAAATTAAGAGGACATATTCCAAATCCAACTTCTTACCCTAAGGATTCTGGTTTTGTTTGAAGTAGTTTTTTTAAGTGGCATTCATCTAGTTCAAGTAAATGGGATCATTTATTTTTCTAATACCAGATTAGATCTATTTTACTGATTTATTACAACCGCAAAGAAATTTTAATGTCTTAGTACTATGTCCACTCATTTATGTGCAAAATAGAGAATTAATTGCTCTTGGCAATTAACTTTGGTATTAATATCATACAGTCATGAGAAATTGACCTTTTTCTGAAGTCCTTCTCTCTCTCTCTCTCTCTCTCTCTCTATATATATATATATATATATATATATATACATATATATATATATGTATATATATATATGTATATATATATATATACATACACCATTCATAAGAATTATAATAAAATAATTTTCTATACATTTTCCATATTTTTAGCTTTTTCTCTAAAAAATTTATTAGCCAAATTAACACTCAACTTACATTCTGATCAAAATGTAAAAGAAACATGTCCTCCCCAAAATAAACACCTTAAGGGAAAAAAAATTCAGCAGTAGCATTATCCATAGCTACTGAATTTGTCAAAGAGTATAGAATAAAAGAAATTGAAAAAGCAAACTGAATTTTAAAATTAGTTTTGTAAGGGAAATAAAAATATGAATAAACTGGATAATCAAAATAAATTTACATGTGCTATTATCTTACCTTGATATGCTTAACAGTAAACACTACTGGATCAGCCAAATAAACTTTATTACTGAACTCTTTGTTTATTGCTGCTGTAATAACAGGGGAATTGACGATGACAGAATGATTGGTGGACATGGCCTCTGTTCCCAACTTCATACTGGCATTCTCCGTGGACAAATAAGGACCCAAGTTGTTATACAGGACAAAAGCCACTCTGATCTCTCCTAAAATAGATGTGAATTTGAATCAAAGGTTGGGTTCAAATGTGGATTAATCTATTTGGTCTAATTAGTTCTACTAGGTTTCATTATATTATAATCATCTTTAATTTTATCATTATTTTTGCAACTAAAAACAAACTTTAAAAGGCTTCATTCTGCTTAAAGTTCAGTTATTTCCTCTAAACACTATTTAAAAAAAAATTTCCAGCTTTTAACAATCACTTTTGCCAAACCACTTTAGGAAATCTGTGCAAGGGAAAATAATTGATATCTTAACATAAAGGTAAAATAAACTAGTATCACAAAATGTTTTACTGCCCATTTAATTATTCACCTACAAACACAGGATCACAGAGTTAGAGTTAGAAGAAGCCTTAGAAGTCATCTTCTCCATTTTACACATGCAGAGGAATTCCAGGGATGTTAAATGATTTGCCTAGTATCAGAGAGCTAGTAATTGACAGGCATGAGCTTTGAACGTTAATCCTCTGGATCCAAATCTAGCTAATGACAATGCCCAGGACAAACTCTCATTTTGCACTACACTGCGTCACTGGCAAAAGGCATGTGGAAATAGTAATAATTCTTTTCCAATAAGTCACTATTTAAGAAAGAAAATATTCGCAGGTACACAACTGCTTAAAAATGTATAGTACATGTTGGCATGTCGGGGGAAAAATGAGTAATAACTGCACTTGTAATGTAATCTATCTGAAATGATTACTTAACTTGAAATACCAAGTCTGTTCTCTCTTAAAGCACAATGCTGGTTGGATATTTTTTGAATTAAATTTCCAATGTTGTGATACAGACCACACTGTACATTGAGAGTAGAATATGTCCAATAAAAAGGTAAAGACATTTTAAAAACAGCAGTTCAATTCAACAAACACCAAGTTCCTACACATTTAGGGCACTGTTCCATATAGGCAGGTATGCTGGCTATTTACCTTTTTTGTCTTTCCCACATGCTTATCAGGCAGCGTTAAATCACTAAAGTAACAAAAAGTAAAGTGGCTAAATGGAAGCCCTGTCTATACCTCAGGCATATCACTACGTCTGGAATTCATTCGCGTGGACTTGGAGTTGGGAAGTTGAGGGTTCAAATCCTGCCTCATATATTTACTACCTGTGTTACCCTGGGCAAGTCACTTAAGCTCCCTAAGTTTCTTCATTTGTAAAATGAGGGGGTTCCTTCTAGCACTAAATCTATAAGTCTATGATTCTTCTTGAGAGATAAGTTAGCTTTAGTTTTTAATTCCATTCTGGAGATAGAGCATAAGTTCTTTTACTGATAAAATCTGACAATTTAGTCAAGATATTTTAAATGTTCAAATACATTTTTTAAAAGAGCCTTTCCCACCCCAAACTGAAATATAGCTTGGGTCCAAAGACAACATTGCAGCTGCTTTTGGTGCAGATACCAAAAAGTTGGACATAAACATTTGGAAAGTAAGGACAACAGAAACATTAATAGTTGTTGGTTTTTTTTTTTTGGGGGGGGGGAATTGGTTAGCATTTAAACTTTAAAATACTGCATAAAATTTTGACAAGACTTTTGTTTTGAAAGAACTTATGGTCAAAGAGAACATTTTTTCCCTAAATGAAGCAAAATAGTTTATTTTAAATATGTACTATAATAAATAAGACATGTTTTGTTAAAATGGAAATATATTCCATGGACATCCAAAATCAATGTAAATAAAATGCAAAAGGGAGCAAGAAAGAGAAATAGTTTACATGATGGAGAGTGATGGACAAGGGATTCTGAGGATCTTGGCTCAAATTCCAGACCTGTCACACAACCAGTATGATGTTGAGCAATTCACTTCATCTCTCTAGGCCTCAGTTACCCTATTTGCAAAATGAAGTCACTGGCCTAGGTGGTCTGAGATCACGGGCACATAGATCTAAAAGACGGAAGAGATCTCAGAGGCTTCTAATTTTACAGAACAGGAAACTGAAGCCCAGAGACATGAAGCCAGTGGCTCACATCACTTAGGGAGCAATCACCATAGGTAGGATTTGAATTCAAGTCCTCTGATTTCAGAGCCAATGTATTCTTTCTCCTGTACCATGCACCTTTTAGCTTCCCTCCAAAGCTAAATCCTTACTCCTATAGATTGATCAAATTTATCAAATCATTCAAACACTCTGGCCAAATTCATAGCAGTTCTTCACATTCATTAAATTTTAAAGTTCACATTACGTACAAATTACCCTAGCTCTTTCCCTCTAAGCTTTTAAATCATTTTTTAAAAATGGCTTATTGTTTTGTGGGTTGCATAGGAAGGTTAGAAAGTTTTAAGTGTCTCAGTTACATGAGTTGGGTAGAAATAGGATAAGCCCAGCCCTGACTTCAATACAGACATCACAGAATTGAATGATTTTTATATATGCTACCTATTACATCTATAGAAACTAGAAAATAATTGGCTGCACGTGAGTATTTTGGGTAGGGCAATCACTGTGACCTAAGTGACAAAACACTGGTGGGAATATTATAATCTTTTTGCTTATTAGTAATGATATTCCTTGGCAATGAAGTTTTGCCTATATTCCATTCTATAGGTGACTATTTCATTGATCTTAGACACAATACTCTTCTCCAATCTGTCAATCAGTAACCTTTATCAAGTACTATGTGCCAGGCTTCATTCTAAACATTGGGGGTACAAAGAAAGGCAAAAATATGGTCCCTCTTCTCAAGGAGCTCACATTCTAATGGAGGACACAATATGCAAACAATTATACACATACAAGACATCTATATCTATGTATAGAAGTATACCTAATAGATAGGAGGTATTATTAATCATCCTGGCTGAGATAATAAGTAGAAGAACACAAATATATAAGTGCAACAAAATATACTCAGAGTAGTATTTCCTATAAATAGAGATATCCTCACAAAAGTGTAAGTTAGAAAAAAGGAGGAGAGAAAAGAAAAGGAAGAAAAGAGGGGAGAGAAAAGGTCATCTAGATTTGGATATGGAACTAATCAAGACCACTGTGTATCCCCACAAAACATGACCAATCTATTAATCAATAAGCATTTATTAAGTACCTTAAAAGTAACACAATTTAAAAATTAGTTATTATGAAACAGCATTAAATTAAATACTATATTGTGTTGAAAAATTAAAAATTACATTTAGCCAAAAGGCCTGGAATAAGTAAAAAGAGTTTCAAGGAGGAATAAGAGTTTGAAAAAGATGATAGAGTAAATAGGCAGAGGGGTTGGGGCAGAATGCATAGGGATAGGGGAAGGAACATGGTATTTTCAGATGGCCATCTTGCCATCTGCCCTGTTGTGTCCTACTTATCTTCCTCTTTGGGAACAGACTTTCAAAAATCATTCATGGTCCAGGACTTGGGGCACTTAGTCTACCACTCAGCCCTGGACTTGTTGCCTTGGTACTGTGCTGTCCTGATTAGTTAGTAGGTTAATGCAAACCTACGGAGCCTATTCTATCTAGTTGTCCCCAGACCACGATATGATTCACACCCCATTCAGCTGTCTACCTGAAGGAATTTTGCCATCTTCTCTGTTACCACAGTGTTAGCCTCCCTTTACTTCCTGCTCTTAGAATAGTAATTAAAACGATGTCACCATGGTTTCAGGAAAGGATATGTCAATTGGTTGTTGTATAGATCAATTCACCACCTCTCTTACTCCCCAAACTGCCTTCCCTGATGACCCCTTTCTTATATGTGTTGTCTCCTTTTACTAGAATATATGCCTGAGGGAACTGATTGACTTACTTTAATTGTATTCCCAGAACTTATCACAGTGCCTGGTATGTAGTAAATGCTTAATAAATCCTTTTTTAAAAAAAAATTTTTACTTCATTCATTCACAGGACAGTGAGACTGGCTTGACTGAGATAATAGTTAAGTTTTGGGGAGTAGTGAGAAAGTAAGAGTGAAAAGGTAGCCAGACTATAGAGACAGGTTGAGTAAGGAATAAATGAATTAACTAGTAATGATGAGAAAATTAATTCCAAACATCTTAAAAAAAAAAAAGCTAACCTACCATTTCGGCCATTTTGTTTCAGGGTATTTGCAGAAAGCTGAATAGTACTTCCATGGCCCATATTTTCTGGAAATTTTAGATCTTCTAAATTCCCTTCTGTACTCAGCCTTGCAACTTCCAATTCTGTTAAGAACAGGAAAGCATCAGGACAAGCTCAATATACACTGAGAAACTGTATTTTTAAAATTACCTTAAAGAAATATTTGCTGAAATAATCTAAAATGCTTTAAAGATATAAATAAAGGAATTATGAGAATTTATATATAATCTAGAAAACTCTCCAATGGCTTTTATTTATTTACAAAGCACTTGCCCTCATTCATACTCAAATATAATTTTTAGAAAAGCAATAAAAGTCTATGATATCAAACAAATGCATAATGTTAACAAGAATTCAAGAACATCAATGATAAAATGCACTCTGGAAAGAATTTTTTTTTTTAAATTGCATTTTTTTTGCCACTGTCTAGAAAAATAATCTAAACATATTTCTGTTTGAGAAATAAGTCAAACAAAAAATAACCTATAAATTATAACTGCCTTGTTGAAAGGCATACTTTCATTTTATATTTTAATCTAAAAAGCTAAAATCAACTTAAATTATCTAAAATAAAATTGTTATCTATCTCTCCATAAACAATTAAAAGCCTCAATTTTTTTTGTGATTAAAATACCACACAAAATCTATATAATTTTATTGGCTTTCTTTATAAGGTTAATGCCTATATTTTGAGTCAATTTCAAGAAATGCCAGTTCTCATCTAATAAAAACCAACCAAACTTCTGTTCTAAAAAAGGAAGAAATGTCTTACTACCATATCTATAAAACAGAATTAAGTTCCTTCACTTGAGATTGACCTTATTCCACCATGCCAATTTCAGAATGACTTGAAGATTCTTTATCTGAAAATGAAAGTATTTTTTTCCTATGAATAGTAATAAGCAATCACCACCAACCATAGAAAATCAACCATATAAAACCAATGGAAAAAAACACCTGTTGGCAAGCCTATGGGATATCTTTTTTTCCTCCCTTTCCCAGGAGGAGGAAGAAATTGGCTCTTCCTGATAATGAGGATCACTTACGAATATTGTTTGTGTTTTCCCTGACTATGTCTGTCTTCAAAAGGTTATCGGCCAACACAAAAGCACTTTCCTCCACAGTGTCAAGTAACATGGTGGCTGCACGTAGCTGATCACTTGTTGTGAGGTCCCGCCATGCATTCAAAGCCTGTGGCTGGAGCAGGTTGTTAACTGTCTCAACCATTGCCTGCAGAGAGGAAGAACAGAATGACAGAGGTCTCTAGTGAGCCCACATGAGCTGTCAGACATCTGAGAGTACATGCTACCCAGCAAGCAAGGCACAGCAGTCAGCACAACTACAGCATTGTCCTATCTTCCCTTGTGACATGCTACAGCAGAAGGACTCATTATTTTCTACTGTAAACCCCATCTGAATCTTTGCTAGGCAGAGGGAAAACCCGCTTGTATTTTGAATGACGATAAAAAAAAGTCATGCTAGATTCCTAGAACTGATAACTCATGCTTCCACATGACTGTGACCCACTAAATCTAGAGTATGCTTTAAAATTGCGTATTTTCAGATTGGGGGGAAAGAGTTCCTTAAAATAAGCCCAGAAAAAAAGTATTTTTCCCCATAGATCCCCATAAAACTGGTGGGTCAATATGATGAATACAACTTAAAACAAGTACTATAGAGAGAACACTTCTTGGTTTCATTCCAGAAAAGATAAGGACTAGCTAATCATATCAATTTTCTTATCCAGCTAGGAAAATGTTAGAATGGCAAACAATATCAAAGCATGTAAACTACCAGGGGGCTCCCTATGTGTTGTATGTCTATAGAAACTTTTCTCATGCTATTGACCATTACAGAGGTTCATAAACAGTAAGGCTGTACTATACATAGTCTTCAGGGTTATTTTTTCCTTTCCTTGAAAGAATCAGCAGGTGCATTCACATATAGAGACAAATTACCACATTTCACATTGCTTCATCCACATTTCTATGGCTGCAAGTCATGTGCTTCCTAAGGTTTGCTTTGAGCTCTAGTTTCGAAAAAAAAGTAACCCTTTTGAGGGCTAATTTAGACATAAAAATTTCAAGTTGCAAAAAATATAAGATTTATAGTTTTAGGGCAATTATTATTGAATCAACTGATCACTAAGGCTCAAACTGATTAAGAAAAGTTACCTAGCTAATCAATGCAGGCATAGATTCTAGGTTCTAAAAACATGAATGTTTTTCAACAGGGATGAAGTTTACTCTGTTCTTGCCAAAAGCAGGATGAGATAATAGAACTCACAGCACTGAAACATTTTCTTCTGGTTGGTGTTTTCTTAGTAACTAACTACAGATTGTTAAAAAAAAATCTATTTCATAATGAAACACCTTGGTTGCCAATTATCACTAGCTTTAACAACTAATTTGCCTTTTGATAAAAAGTTATCTTTCTTGACATTTTTCCAGATGCTGAAAGTCCTGGCCACAAATTGCCACCATCATGGTTTTCTAGAGAATAGTTCCTCAGCTTGCCTTTTTAATTCCCTTCCCCTTCCTCTGCCAACAATTTTTATGAAAAGGAATAAAATAAAGAATCTCAAATGGCTTAATCAGTTGGCAGTTTTCACATAGTATTCTTTGGCTCTAGTTTTTTTAAAGCATGCCCCATAAGGGGGATGAATGTGACCCTCTTGTTCACATACCTTGGTCAAGATACCTTGAAGGATCCTCTCTTAGGAGAAAGGGAAATGCCAAGAGGGAGATGGACAACATAGAAGCATTTAATATCTATCCTGAAGCCCAGGGGAGACAAGAAACACTTTTAGAGCAAAGAAATATTTTTTCCCCTACGGGCATCTGACACTTTCTGAATCTGGAGTCTGCATTCATAAAAAGAAAAATCTGAATGCATTAGATAGAAATGCCTTTCCTTCAAAGTGTAAGAATCTAATCAATACAAGAATAGATTCTCCTACTCAGATATATCTGAAAGGAAACTTCTTTGGGCAAGAAAATAGTTCTGAACTCTAACTTATTGGCTTTCTTTCTTAGAAAAAGGGATTGGAAGGGAGAAGGATCAGATATAACTACTAAACATAGTCAACTGGGAAACATCTTAGATATTTCTACTGTTACCAAGGGTCAGTAACTCAAGTAAAGTTGACTGCTACAACTTCTGCTTTTCTACTTTTTCATCACTCCTAAGATGATCCATATTTGAATTGGTAACAGTAACTAAAGAGACCTTAAAGACTTTCCATTTACTAAATAAACATATACTTGACATTTACATTTTATCTGGGAATTACAATCTTTTACTGAGGAGATATGATCTATAAGAGTCATTCATATTTATATGTTATATGTACATTACTGGGAATCCCAAAGCCCATACATGACAAAAAATATTAAATCAGCACTTACTCAAAACCCAATAGATTGCTGAATCCCCAGAGCCTTCCTCAAAATAGACATTTGATAACTATTTCATGAATTGAATTGACTTGAAAATGTAGACCTGCATTTCAGTGCAACAAATTTGAATTAGCTGGAATGTTTCACATCCAATCCTCCCATGGAAAAGGTCCCCATTCACAGTATAATGATAGGCTAGAAAGAGCACTGGATTTTGAGTTAAGTGGCTAACTAGATTTTTTTTTTCATTCTCAATTAAAATTCTAGCTCTGCTCTACTTCAATTCTTGGGGCCTTGTTTCCTCATTTGTAAAATGACGGAATTAGACTGACTGATCTGTAAGGTACACCCTTCTTACCCCAACGCTAAGTCTTAGAGGACCATGTTCCAGATAGCAAGTCCAAGGAAAGATAAGCATAAGTTATTCAAGTGATTATAAAAACTGTATTTAGTTCTTTGCTTTCCACTCCATCTTACCATTTAGCCTGACCATCTCCTTGCCACTGGCCATTGCTTATTACTCCTTCTGGCCATTGCTCCAGAAACCATTCACTGACTACTTAATCCATTCAGCTTTCTAAACTGCTCTGATTCATGACTCAGTCACAGCATATGCCTAGCCACTCCACACCCCACACCATGCTTTTTTTTTCCATCCAACTATCTAACCTCTTCACCTCCTTGATGTCTGCCTTACTTTCCAAGTACATACTCGATTCTTATCTTTAAACCTTTTGCTCCGCAAATAGTAATCAAAACAATATTATTACTTCTTCTGGAAAGGGTGTATCAATTGATTTTCACTATCCTTTTGACTTCCCAAACCAAAACAATCCTCGTTGATCCATCACTCATTAATATCTAATGTTTCCCCCTAATGAGTGCAAGCTCTTTGAGGCTAGAATGCTCTTATTTTTGTATTATTTAACTCCAGTGCTTGGCACATAGTAACCACTTAAATACTTTGCATTCATCCTTTCTTGACATGAAGAATACAGCACTCAGGGGCAGCTAGGTGGCACAGTGGATAGGTACCAGCCCTAGAGTGAGGAGGACCTGAGTTTAAATCAAGCCTCAGACACATAACACTCACTAGCTGTGTGACTCTGGGCAAGTTGCTTAACACCAATTGCCTCACAAAAAAAACAACCACAACACACACACACACACACACACACACACATATGTGTGTGTGTGTGTGTGTGTGTGTGTGTGTGTGTGTGTGTGTATCTCGCACTCAAAGTACTAACCCAAGGCTGAATCTGATCATTCTTAATATGCTAATTAGTATCTGAAAGATGAGGTATTATTACATAGTGGTTAAAGTTCCAGCCTTAGAGTAAGGAAGACGTGGGTCTAAGTTCCACTTCTGACACACAGTTATTGTGTGACTCTGAACAAGCCACTTAATCTCTCCATGCTCCAAATAACTCTAAAGGTGAATTGCAGAGTATCTGCTACTAGACATTGTTTGGGGGGAGGGGTTCCTTACTGGGAATTCCCTATCAGTGAAATTTTAGGCCCAGATGAAAAATAAATGAACAAACAGCTGAAAAGAAAACTTTTCTTGTAGAAAAAAAATTAAATAATATACACGAGTACCCTTTTATAAAATTACTATCACAGTTTTCCAGTGAAAAGAAGTCACCATGTAGATAAAAGATAGATGCTTGCTTTGGATAAAGTCAAGGGGCAGTGGAGAACAACTGGATTTAGAGTTGTAGTATCTGGGCTCAAATCTCAGTCCTCACACCTACTGATCTGGACGACCTTAGACAAATCACAACTTCTCTGGGCTTCAGTTTCTGCATTTCTAAAAATGACAGGGTTAAATTAGATGACCTTCTCATGTCTTCACCAGCTCTAAATGTATGGTCCTATGATCCTACAAAGTTTTTCAGATGGTTGAACTAACTCACCAATTAGACTTAATAAGACCAGATGATTTTGACCATTTAGAGTATGTGCAATTAAGGTTCTGTCTCCTCCCCCCACCCCACTCAATCTTTCTATGGTTGTTCCTAACTCCTATTCCATGGATTCTCAAAGACACATTCTCAGTCACAACTGCCCAACCATAAAATAATATTTCATATTCACATGTGTCCCATATATTAGATTTACAGCATACATTCTTCAAAGTAACTTTGTTAGGGAGTATAAGGATTACCTTTGTTTATAAATGATGTAACTCAGAATGAGAGAGGGTAAATGACTTGTTAATGATGACCCAACTTATATGCAAAGCTTCAAGTTTTCATTTTCCTTATGCACTTATAAGTCTATAAATTCTAAATGCGTATCTATATGTTTGTATATTCTGTATGCACTTCTAAAACAGACTGTGATTTAGTAACAGATTTTTTTTTCTCGCCTGTTAGAGAAAAAAAATATTACCCATGAAAAGAAGCATTTGCATGCCTTTCCTTTAGTTTAATGCAATTTCTCCAAAAACACGCTTTTTTATATTATGAAGAAATGAAGTTAATTGTAGAATTATCAGATTATTGGGTTAAGTTGGAAAGGTCATATTCATTTCACTAAAGTTATAGCTAATGCTATGACATTTATTAGTGTTCAACATTCTTTAAAATAAATTGGTCAAACAGGTTTGAATAACTTTTGTTTTCCACTGCATGTTTTTCAGATTTCTAATTTATATTCTAATTTGATGGAAAAGTAAGGTTGCTTCAGAATGTGTCACGTAACACTTTACCATTCTCCCCCTGAAGCCTTTATGCACAATGACAAAGAGCTTGTCAAATTAAGTAATGTTTTTGAGATGTATAGGATAAATGTCTAGCTGAAGTAATCAAACAACTGTGAGGAATAGATTTGAACATGCAATACAATATGCCTCCAGACAAGAAAGCATCTCAATTTGCTATTTTTATTTGCTCTGGAATATGGAATAAAACATTTGATTACTTCAAACAACAGGTCACATGACATAATGAACTAACTTGCTGTCCCATAATTCAGAATTCATATTCCAATTGTACCACTTAACTTCTGTGTGTTTCTGGTTAAATTATTTTCTCCCTCCATAATATGAGGTCACTATAAAGTTAATGTCGTTCATGTTTTTTTTTCTTTTTTACAAATATACTTGAATTTATGCATGCAAATTAGTGTTACCCTTAAAAGTAGCCACTACCGCAGCCTAAAACTCAATAATTTTTCCATACTCAAAATATTGTTGGAACTGATCTTTTCAAAAGGCCATCTGAGGCTGTGGAAGTGTGAAAGATTACCTCATCGCCGCTCACTCTGGACCCCGAATGATATATGTACATTGTGATTATGTATTTAAGCTAAAAGATCTGGATCTGAATGACTTTTAACTAGTTCCCAAAAGTCAAACATATCATCAAAGCCAAAGATTTGCCACACCTGGGGATATTCCCAATACTGTGCTATGAAGGTAATCCTAAAAGGTGTTCAAAGGGGCGGTTGGGTGGCACAGTGGATAGAGCACCAGTGCTGGAGTCAGGAGGACCTGAGTTCAAATCCGGCCTCAAACACATAATAAATCCTAGCTGTGTGACTCTGGGCAAATCACTTAACCCCAGTTGCCTCACCCCCCAAAAAATGCATAGTAAGCATAGCAGTAGCTATAATAAATGTCTACTCCTATGAGATGTTTGTAACAATTGGATGAGGATTCTTGACTTAACAGTAGAGCAACTTAAGCACACCAGCTGAAACAATGGTCAGAAAAAACAAAAATGAATAGCTCCTTACTCAGTAAAGATGAACAGAGTAGAGTAATGATAGTATTCATAATATCATCAGGATCAGATGAGATAATGCACATAAAACATTTTCTAAAGTATGAAGTATTATATCAGTGTCTGATATTATCATCACCATTGCACCTTTCTAGATACTGGCACCATGATTTTGTATTTCAATCATAACTTCTTTTTCTTTTAAAAAAATATTTCCAAATTCTTTTCCTCCCTCCAGCCTCTCCCATACACATTGATATAGCAAGCTATATATCAATTACATATGTGAAATCATACAAAACATATTTCCATGTTGCAAAAAATAAAAGGAGCAATGAAGAAAGTGAAAAAATATATACTTCAATTTGCACTCAGAGTACATTGGTTGTCTCTCTGGAAATGGATAGCATTTTTCATCCCAAGTCCTTCAGAACTGCCTTGGATCAGTGTTCAATCATAACTTTTCAAGTGAAAGCCTCTGACTCAATTTATAAAGTACCATGACTTTTCATGACAGCAAAGCAGGTAATCTGGGGATCCTTAGTTCACAAGGATAAGAACAGGGAGGGCTTTACTTCCGCCAAATTTAATCATTCAAATGTCACCTGTCAACTATCCCTAAATCAGTCTCATACGAGGCTTAAAATATGATAATTTTCCTATCTGTTCATCCATGATGTTAAATACATTTATGTATTTGAAAGTAGCAGTCTTTAGCCCTGTATCACTTGACCCTGTCCCCAGTTGCCTTGAGCAGAGATGTGCCAAGACAAAAAATATGATGACCAAGTTTAAAAGTTTTAAAGTAGGGGGAACTAAAAAGACAAAAACAAAAATCTGAACAAAATGAAGTCAGAACACACAAACTATCATTATTCCATCACATTAAAATAGAAATTTAGTATAAGTTTTTAAATCATATTTGATTTGGGGTTTATTAGTTTGGTTTTTTAAAAAATAATATATATTACAAACACAAAACAAAACCACCAACCTTGTGATAGATCAGCTGGCAAAAAGGAAAGTTATATTGGCCAAGGGAAACAGAGGAGGGGAAACACTTTCTATACTGGGCAAAATATTTAAACAAATTGTTCTGGTTTAAAAAAATTAAAGCAAATTTTCATAGTATTAAGCACATTATCCCTTAGTCAATTTGCTGGAAAATTCATAGTGGTTAAATATATTATCCACAAACTAATTTTAATTAGCACATTGATCTTTGTGTCAGTTGTCATATTTTATTGTCTTTATTTTCACATTTTCCTAGGCATTGAAACTTTGAGTAGACTACCTAATACAATATTCTTTTTAAAATCATACAGTATTTGTTGTAATTGTTATTCAGTCACATCCAATTCTCGTGACTCCATGGATTATAACATGCAGCCACTTCTATTCTCCACTATCTCATGAAGTCTGTCTGAGCTTATGTCTGAGCCACGACAATATATACAACACATCTTCTGTCATCTCCTTTTCCTTTTGCCTTCAATCTTTCTCAACATCTGGCTGTTTTCCAATGAGTCCTGTCTTCTCATTATGTGGTCAAAGTATTTAAACTTTAGCTTCAGTATCTGACCAACCAAGTGAATAGTCTGAATTTTTTTTTTTTAAGGATTGACTGATTTTATCTCTTTGGTGTCCAAGGGACTCAAAAATCTTATACAGCACCACAATTCAAAAGTGTAGATTCTGTGATTCTCAGCTTAACTTATAGTAGAACTACCACAGCCATGACCTGCCACTGGGAAACCATAGCTTTGACTATATAAACCTTTGTCAGCAAGGTAATGTCTCTGTTTTTTCAGTATGCTGTCAAGATTTTCCAGTTTTCCTTCCAAGAAACAAGTCTCTTTTAATTTCATGGCTGTAGTTGCTGTCTGCAGTTACATTTGAGCCCAAGAATATAAAATCTGACTGCTTCCCTTTCTTCTCCCTCTATTTGCCAGGAAGTGATGGAACCAATTGACATCATCTTAGCTTTTTTTTCAATTTTTTTTTTAATGTTAAGCTTCAAGCCAGTTTTATGGTCACTATACTATAACATTTTCCTATCTTTATGTTGTTTTTTAGGTCTTCTGTTGTGACTTCAAAAAAATGTGTCAAACTTTATTTTTTGTGAAAATAATAATATTTCATTTTTTCTTGTTGACATATTGCATTACTGAGAGTTGCAATTACAATGTGAAGCAAGGGCAGTGAAAAAAGCACTGAACTGAATTGGGAGGCCTGGATTCAACAGATTCCTCACTGTACAGCAAAATACATCCCAAATACAAATAAACAGATCTAAAGATACAAATAAACATGGTTTTTAAAAAGCTTATTGTTTTCTTAATGCAGTGTCTTTAATTCCAATTTTACTCCTGACTGCTATTATCTTACTATGTGAATTGGAATAAGTGACTTCACTTCTCAATAAGGGTCAATATTTTCTTACTTCTAAAATAGGAAGTTTGTGTTTGGGATTGGGGAGACCTAATTTGCTTTCCACGTTTAAAATTCTTTGATTTGAAAATAAGAATGCATTTACATCCTAACCATGGCCTAAGAAGGAATTATCATGGCAATTTTTCTTTCCTTTATACCTATCCTCATCTTTGCATGTATTGGAAAGAGTATTGTTTAAGAACAGAAAACCAGAAAAGGTGAAAAAGTGTATTGCATTAGTTGGAACCTCTAGATGTTATCTTCTGTTTTAGAGAATTACTACATTCAGAATTTTGATATTCAAAGTGCTGGAGTCATCACAGCATTTTACAAAGGGCTACATTTTATTAGAAGGTAAGGCAGATTATCCATATTTACACAGGAATTTGAGAAAGCAGCAGGGTGCAGGGGACAGAACTGTGGACTTGGAATCATTTGCATAGAAGCAATAATTGAAACTATGGGAACTGATTAGATCACCAATCAAGATAGTACAGACAGCAAAATTGAGGCGGTGAGTCATCTCTGATTTTTGGCCCCCAATCCAGAGTCCTTCTGGTTAAATCTGTAACATATCACTGAGTTGGGAATATTGGGACTTCCTGATAACTGCCTAATGACACTTGAATCCCTCTCTACTATGTCTATTAAGTGATTAAATCCTTGTGTGAGTGTATCAAACAGTTTCTTTTCCTAAATTTTGAAACAGTATGGTCACGTGGACTGAGATAAGTGTTTACCAAGTATAAGCACCTTTTAGGTGTGGTAGAGAATGCAAGAGGAATAGGACCCATTACCTTCTTCCCTCAAGGAATTTACATTGAAGTAGGGAAGATAAAGCATATGCTAGAATGATTATAATTCGATGTATAGTGTGAAAGTAAAAATAAAAGAGGTTAAAAGTTTATATTTGTTTTGGATATGAACACAAATGAATAAGCCAATTTGGTTAGAGGGGAGGTTTCTTACATTAGAGTACCAATGGGACTGGAAAATAGCTTGGAGGTCTTTAAATACCTGTATAAGGAGCTACTGAACTTTAATCAATATGAAGTAAAGAACTATTAAAGATTTTTGAGCATGGAAGTGAAATAATCAAAATAGTTTGCTGGGGAAATTAATTTAGCAGTAGGTTATAAGATGTTTTGGAGAGGGTGAGAAGGGAAGCAGGGAGATTAGTTAGAGCCTCTTAAATGAGCAGGAAATGAGATAAGATCCTAAATTAAAGTAGTGCCAGTGGAACTAGAAAAGAAAGGATAGCTGAAAAAGACATGGTCAAGGAAAAATCAGTAGAAATTGATGACTGACAGTGTGGGAAGCAAGGTGATAGAGAGGGAGGAGCTAAAGTTATCTTTTAGATTTCAAGCCTGAAAGACCAAGAGAGTGGTAACACAAAATGAAAAGGAGAAGGTATGAGAGGCAGCTGGTTGGTAGAGAGCTATAAAAGGGTCAGCTTTAGATGGTAATATTAGAGATAAGAAATCAAGATAGAAATGACAGAAAATTATTTGATAGGCAGGATTGGAATTTGTAAGAAAAGTATGCTTAAACGATTTTGGATTCATACACCCAGAGATAATTAGAACTAAAGGGATGGATGAAAGTTGTAAGAATATATAACAAAAGTTACTAAATAGTCTATACCCTTTGAACCAAGGAGGCAAACAGAAACAAAGGTCTAATATATATTAATAACATCTTTGTGGTAGAAAAATAACTAGAAATAAACTGGGTACCTATGGATTGGAAAATAGCTGAAAAAAAACCAGCTATGATACATGATTATAATGTAGTACTATTGTGCAAGTAGTAAATGATACATTTGAGGAATCCAGAGAAATGCTGGAAGATATGTATGAACAGATGCAGAACAAAATAGATGGAATTAAAAGAACATACGTGACGATGGAAAAATGAAAATATCATTGAAAGGAAGTTCATAGCTGGATAAATAAAATAAAATGGAGATGCTATTTAATAGATAATGAAATACACTTCCTTTCTCTTGGCACAGTGGTGAGGAAAACCAGAAAAGAATACTGCATTCATTTATCAAATACACATATCATATATCTGTTTAATTGTTTTTATTTCTCACAAGGAAGATGCCTGTTATGGAAATGTAAAATGCATCAATAAAACATATTGTTAAAGGGAAAGATAAAATGGAGAGTGAGAGTATGGCTCTTTTCAATAAATATTTTACTTTAAAGTTGAATGGTATAATCATTTCCAGTTAAAAATGACTAAGTGAAAGGTAGAGGCTCCTGGTTCTCCCACTTCTATTCCATCAATTATTTAAAAAAGAGCACCTATTAAAGTAATAACAAGAAGTTAAAAGAAAAACAGCAATAAGGCCTTTTATCTAGCTCAGGACTACACAAAAATATAACCTGAGAATTTGGGCCCCAAAAGAGGGATCTTGCCAGAGAAACTGATGCAACTACAGGTAAATATGCTGGAAGCCTATGATATTATATTGACTATGTAAGTCCACAACAGCACTCCATGTAGGAATGCCTCAGGGGAGATAAAAGAAAATGGTAGAACCCTGAAAAGAGATAGCCATCTTCTAGCTCTGACTGGGATCAAAAATGTTTGCCACTGATCTGAGTTTGGTCATACCAGAAGTGGAATCCAGTGGAGGAAATCCAAGAAACTGAGGTAAGTACCAAAAAGTGACTGACTAGCTCCGTTGAAAACTGCAAAAGAGAGGGTGGAGCCAGGATATGGCACAATGTACCAAATAAGGAACTGAGTGTAATGATACAAGTAAACAGAAGAAGACAACAAACTCTATGAAGAAATATAATGGGCCCAAAGACACTCAAGAAATAAATCCAGAAAAAGATTCACAAAAACTACAAGCAGAGCCTTAGAAGGGGGAAAAAAGAGGGGGAAAAAATGATTTAACTATAGATTCCTAAGAGTCCCTGAAGAAATGATATTAAAAAAATGAATAAGAAAAAAGATAAAAAGAACTTTAAAGGAAAGAACTGGACGACTAAATAGCATATAATAAGAAAGTAGAAAACCTTACTGGACTCTGAAAATGAGTAGTACAGACTTAATAGAGCAAGAAGAAATAGTGAAAATAAAAATAACGCAGTCACCCTCTGAAAGAAACTAAAAATGAAAATTCCGGGAATATGAAAATTTCCGGGAATATTGCAACCTAACTCCAAAGCATTTCTTTCTTCCTAAGGGGGGGTGGGTAGGGTATGAAGTACTGCAAGCAGAGAGAGAGAGTTCAAGTACCAACAAACCACAGTCAAAGTTTCACAAATCCTGGCACTTATTACTATAACTGGAAGAAAACATTGGAATATGATATTCTAAAAGGCAAAATTTAAAGTTCACAATGAAGAATAACTTACCTTTGTAGACTAAGTAAAACCTCATAGAAAAAAATGAAATTTTAATAGAATAGAGGACTTTTAACTGTTAATTTAACAAGAATAAAGCCGAGTAGAAACTTAAATGCAATATAATAATCACAAAATAATGCAATATGGGAGAAGAGAAAAAACTAATGAAGTTAAATACATTTGAATAATAAACAAGGGCTAAATGATGATGAACCTTAAATTTTAATGACAGGAAAAGAGACAAGTATCTCTTAAGAGTTCTGATGACTCCAAGGATCACAGAGGTAAATACGTAAGACAAAGAGAGGGGCTGGGAGTGGGTTTGTTGTTTTTACAATGTTTAAAAAAGGAAGGAAAAAGGAGTACGTTAAGGAAGAAATGCAGAAAGAGATTGGAGCTGACCTTTTTCATAGTTGTGGTACAGGAGAAGAAAACAACTAGGTTTCAATTAGTGGGAATGATGAATTCTCTGAAGTAGTCATGAAGGAAATTGCACTATTCAAAATTATCCTTATATAAAACATGCTAATTGGTCCTATCCCATTGGAAATAGCACTAAGAATCTTGCTAATATGACCACTTCAAGGGATTAATTATTCCCACCAATGTGGACCTAGCTACAAAAATGAAGAAAAAGTTATGAGGGTAGAGGGGAAAAATGTCTACGTAAATTTTTCTCTTCTAAACAACGGAGGGTTGAACACATATATGCTCATGCATACATACATACACACTCACACACACTAACTCACAAGTTTATATAGTAATACATTAAATTCAATAGGAAAATTGGGAGATGAGGAAGAATAGAAAGATGGGCTTAAGAAAGAAGATAAAGTTCAAGAAATAACAGTAACTAGCAAAACAAGTTTCAATTTCAGGGGGTAGAGCATAAAAGAAGGATTTAGAAGGAAAGAAATAAAGTGGAAGAACCCTTAGTCAGTGTTTGGAGGAAAAGAGAAGGTTCAATAAAGTTAAGGTACAGCATTTCAATTAGAGATCAAAAGTGTTGCTCACATTCCTTCTCTTTTCTTACCATCTCCTCTAAAAAGAGAGGGGGTAATGGTGGAGGGAAATCAGAGGAAAATGTATGAAAGAATGTGATGAAGGGAAATAAACAATTTTAGCCACAATAACCATGAAGGAATTAGATGAACTCATCCATAAAATGGAAGATGTTCAGAATGAGGCATACATTTAGATTTACTTTGTTTGATTGTGTTTGTTACAAGGGAGGGTTTTCTTTGGGAAAGAGGGAAATTAGTGATAATGATTTAAAAAATAAAGAAAAAGATTGAAAAAAGCATTAAAGAAACATTTTTAAAAGCACTGAAAAGAATAAGAATCTGAGAGGGAAGCACAGGCAAGTAGACAGCTTTGGAGTTAACATTGAATTTATTATATACTTTGATAAAACAAGTTATTATAAAATCTTCTTTTTATGGAAATGCTCATAACTGTTAGTGTTGGTCAAGTTTGGAATAAGAAAACATTTAAAATGCATTTAAAAACTTTTAACAGTTTAGATACCATAATTGATAATGAATTTATCTACCCTATTTATTCCATTACAAATTTTAAGAAAACAACTCACTGGGATTCAAGTAAGTAATTTATTTAAATAATATGATCTGATTAGTCTTTGTTAGCTTAAGAGTTCTTCTTCTTCTTTTAAATGCATTGATGTTGGTTAGGTAACAATACTGATGCAATTTTCCCAGTAGGCTTAGTTATGCATGTAGAGTGAGTCTAATTATCCAAATGATGTGTGGGTTTTTAATACCCCTGCCTATTATCATTCATAATCCTGGATAATTTCTAGCAAATATGCTTGATAATTGTTAATAATTCTACATTTACTACTAGACAGTATTGGACTCTGACCTTTCATTGAACTGGCTGACTCTAAAGGATATTGAAAATAACTCATTTTACATAAGTTACTCGGTGGGGGGGCGAGGGGCGGGGGGAAGCTGCTCATAGACAAGTGGAATCATCATTTACCTCATCCAGAAATTTAATTGGAAGTCTAAAGATAAAAACATTCCATTCCATTATATTCTGAACACCTTAAATTGCTCTAAACTCAAGAATTTCTTTTTGACAACAATAACAACAACAAAACAGTTGACTGATTTTTAAACTAACTGATCATACTTTGTCAAAGGAATGTCTTAAATGGTGGAATCCACTTGCATGTGAAAAACAGAACTGAGAATGAAATGACTTGAAATAGCCTAGGTGGGGTCTCTTTAGAACTTGGTGTATTTAGAACGTCACTGAATGAATTGAGCATTGTAATCTCTGCTTAAAGGTTAAAAGTCAAACTAGCCTATTTGGTTTATGCTAAGTTGATCAAAAATGGATGAGGATGTTATTCATTTAGCTACTGTTAAATAAGAACAGTAAATGACAGTTATGCAAAATCATTAAAATCTCTGTTCTGGGAGCAATCTTCAAGAGTAATTTGATTTCTTCTCCAGTTATCAGATGATTCTTACCTCACAGTACCCAACAAATGACAATATTACACACAATATACTCTTTTAAATACTGAATATGGATTTTTTTTAGGCCCTTGATCAAAGTGCAAGTAGTAAATTTATGACACTTTTTAACTGTTTCAAATTTTTGATCTCTGCTTCTAGAGAATAAGGTCACTCTAAAGCCTTTGAGTCTTAAACTACTCCAATGCATCTGTGATCTGTTTCGTGATACTTTCTCATAACCCATCCATTTCCAGCCATCTTGGGCAACTCTTGACCATGAATTCCCTGAAATTATAACCGCATTAGATCCCTCTCCTCAACACTAAGGGAATTCCCTTAAGATTGTTTGACATCATAATAATATCAATGGAGAACATGGATTGCTGGAAAAGGAGAAGGAATGGACCTGTGTTTTCCTTAGCCAAGTTTTGTCACATGAGAACACTCCACCAATATAGATTAGCATCTTCTCTGTGACTTCCGCTTGATATGTACTATGCTAGTCTGCCACTATACTGGATAAAACATATAAACAGCAAGGTATGCATCCTTCTTAGGCCTGCTTATATTGAACAAGTAAATGAATGGATGGATGGATGGATGGATGGATGGATGGATGGATGGATGGATGAATGGATGGATGAATAAATGAATGAGTGGCTGGATGGACGAATAAATAAATGAATAACAAGGCGTTATTGTTTTCACTATTCTTCCTGCTAGACTTTCCCAAACTTTCTGAAGGGTAAAGTTTGCACAAAGAACTGGCAGGTATCAGTGCTTACTTAATATTAAGTCACATGGTTTAGAATGCTACATTGCAAGTTAGAGGAATCTGGGTAAAATCATAACTGTGATACTATCTACTTACATGATCTTGGGCAATTCATTTCATGTCTCTGAGCCTGTCTCCTCAACTCTAAAACAGAAGACTTAAACTGAAAGTTTCAAGGTCCCTTTCTTATAATCTAAAAGTCAACCTTAATTTGATTTGAAAATCTGACATGAAAAAGTACATCTAAAATTGAAATTGTTTAATTTGAGAATTAACTCAATTCTAAAACTGAAATTTGGTAGAAACAAGAGAAGAAATATTCTATAAACCACCCACTATGTAAAAAGCCTGAAGGATATTCTAAAAATAAGTGAGATATGAGCCCCTTAAGGAACATATAGTCTACTTTTGTGGCAAATACAAATAAAATCTAATAGTAGAAGGTCACAGGATTACAGTCATTGAACTTCTGTTTGAATCAATTCCTTGAAAACTTACATCAGCAACATGTAAATAAATGACAAGAGGATTGTTTTATTAATTATTTTTAAAAAATGATGAAGGTGGAATTCACTACATAAAGCATCTATCTTTGCTTGACCTGATCTACTTGCTAAGGGAATTCTGAGGAATTGTCAAATATAACATTATTTTTGCTAGCCTACATCTACAGTTAACCACACTACAGATCTTCCAAAGAAATCTAATTTATAAAACGACTACTTAGGTGTATCAATAACACAATATCATGTACCTCTGTGACTTGGTGTATAAACACACCTTGTTTAACAACACACATAGTTCCAATGTCTCTCAGGACAACTATGGCTATTTAAAACCATTCACTGATATACCATACACAAAGTGAGCCTTTAAAAATAAATTATTACTATTCTTTACCAAAAGAAACTACTCTGCTATGGTAAATTGAGGTGACTTTCTTTGATTCCCCTTGCATTTAACAATAGGGTATGGAGCAGCAGAAACATGCAGGGTGCAGATTTATATTTTCTCTCACACTAACACAAATCAAGTGTAAGTTTATCAAGCTGTGAAATATATTAAGTTCACAGAGTTTTAACAAAGGGTTACCAACCACAAAAACCCACTGTGAATCAAACTACTTTCAGATGTCCTTTTAATTATATTAAATGAAAGTTTGGGTTGGCTTTGATGCTTATGGGCAAACATCTAAATCTCTTGAAAGAGCTGCTAAAAGTACTCCCTGTTGCTATAGTTAATATACTACATTGTATGCACACTGCTAGCCAATTTATTCCAGCCACTTTAACAAGGATATCCAGCCTGACAGGCCACACGGAATAGTATCAGAAGTCAAGCAAAGCACAAATCATTAGAAGACTCAAAAGTTGTTTGACACGCACCACAGAGCTCTTTGTCATACAGCCAATTAAGTGACCAAACAAGGAACTTGAGAATCCTCATTAATTTCTTCCTAGCAGTATAAATGGAGGTTAGAATCTTTCTTGTCAAATGTACCACAAAGCAAGCAAGGAAAACTGGCCTAATTCAATTTGCACTCTGTCATGAAGATGCAAGTATCTCCTTTGGTTCACAGGAAAGTAAGTACTAATACCACAAAAAAAAAAAAAAGGAGATAGGCAAAAATGTTTATATACCACACATACTTTCAGCATCTGTTTTATCTGGGAAGGAATATTATGCATTTCTTATTCATCAATAGATTTAATGACTTTTAATCCTAAACTGACTTAGGATACTTTGATGTATAGCATATAATTTAAAAAAAAAAATTAGTCTAATACATAGGTTTTCAATGAACTGGCAGGTATATCAGGCCAAGTAACTATGGGAAAAAATAATAAGAAATGTATAAAAGTTTAGAACAAAAAAGACAGCGCCTATCAAAGGTAAAGAGTTATCTTAGAGTTCATAAATTAACCAATGCTGAGAAGGAAAAGGAGGGAAAGAGAGCAAAAAGGAAAGTGAGAGGGTGGGGAGGGAGAGGGAAAGGGGAGGGAGGAAGAGGAGGAGAAAAGATTGAGAGGAGAGAGGGAAGAGAGGGCAGAGAGAAGAGGGGAGAGCTAAGGAGAGGAGAGAAGAGATGGAGGAGAGAGAGAGAGGAGAGGAGAGAGAAAGGAGAGATAGAGAGGAGAGAGAGGGATAGAAGCAAAGAGAGAGGAGATGAGTGTTAGTTTACCTATTACATTTCTGTTTTATTTTATGTACCTCATGTCTGATTGCTTCTCCACCAGATTATTTAAGTGACAGCAGGTTCCAAAGGATGACTCAATAAGTAGACATTTAGATGGGAACTTCTAAATCTCATTATGTGATGTTCTCACCAGTGTTTTTTTTCTCTAGGGAACACAGACTGCCTCTCCGATTTAGAGAACAAAGGAAGCTGATGACCAAAAAAAATCTTTTTCACAAAAGAAGAAGTGTCAGTGGTAATGACACTTCACGAAAACTTCACACTTTTGAAGTTGTATTGACAAGTTGCCAATGGTTGTTAATTTCAACCAAAAAAGAGACCAAGGCTGAGAAATGTTGAGAGTGACTTACTGCCAGATACACCTCAATGGATCTGTGATCTCATTAATGTGGGCACCCTCTCTAATTGTACAGATCAACATCTAACCCAGAGGTGGGGGACCTGAGACCTCAAGACCACATGTGGCCTTCTATGTCTTTGGGTGTGGCCTTTTGAACTAGTCTAAGTTTTACAGAACAAATCCTTTTATTAAGGGGATCAAGTCAAAGGGCCACACTAGAGGACCTAGAGGACCACAGGTTCCCCACACCTGAGTCCTAACCTCATCTACTCATTTGATTCACATCCTCTGAAAAAGTCCACATAGGAGCTCCAACTAACCGGCTAGGAGCTTTCTCTAGATCTCTTGCTATAGCCTACATCCCACTGAATTATGTGAGCTATTCATCAGTTAAGTCTCACTCTTTACTACATAAACAATCAACCCCTTTTCCCAGTTATACACATTTTGATAACATACATTATGCCACTTGTAAATAATTCTTTTTTGGTAACATACAGCTACTTCTTCATATCCACCAACCATTTCTTTGTTGCCCTTTGGGTGACTTGTGACCTTGTTGTTATTGAATTGTCTCAGTCATGTCTGACCTTCCATGACTCCATTTGGGATTTTCTTGGCAAAGATACTGGAATGGTTTGCCATTTCCTTCTCCAGCTCATTTGACAGATAAGGAATTGAGATAAACTGTGTTAAGTGACTTGCCCAGGGTCACATAGCTAGTCAGTGTCTGAGGCCATAGTTGAACTCAGGTTCTCCTAACTCCAGGGGCCAGAACTTTATCCCCTGTGCCATGTCACAGAGAAGTTCAAGAAATGAAAAGTATGGTGACAGATAGGGCCCAGAAACCATCTTAGCCAAAAACTACATGACCTCTTGGCTAAGCAGAAAGTCATGGGCACTATGAGTAATAAAAGATTAAAGTATAATCTCTAACAAAGCATTAGAGTAGAGGATAATGGAAAAGTATGAGCAACAATAAACAGTGAAAATAAGTAGAAGAGAAAACAAGCCTGCAGGATAACCTGGCTATGAAAGTCAGCTAACTCATGTAATCTTGAAAATATTTATAGTTTTATATGTACAGAGGATAATTTAAAACAAATTTTGCAATAGTACCATGATACCAGTACTTCTGTTCTGATCACTAACAACAGTCGAACGAATACACTTAAATTATAACATCAGAATACTAAATATGAGGAAGTGATAATGACACTTAAGAAGAACAATTCAGGAAGAATAAATGAATCACACTAATACATACTAAAGAAATCTATTTGAAGGTGACAGTTTTAACACTACTTATAGATTGTTTTTGAGATATGTCAAAGAGGGGAAGATTTCAAAAGGACATAAAAGATCACAAATGATACTTGTGTGTGAGTGAGAAAAGAAGAATACATCAGTAACTAAAAACCCATGGGCTTTTTCATTTCTATAAAATTTGCATGATAAAGGTCTATTTATGAATTGGGGTATACTTTACCAAAACACAAAAATGGAAATGCAGACTTTCGTAGACAATTTCCTAAGCTGGACCAGATATTCATAGACACAATTGACTGAGAAGTTGAGAGAATATAAGATCGCATTGTGTCTGTTTATTGATTTTTTTTACCAAAAAAAAAAAAAACAACCAAACAGAATGCCAAATTATAATATGTCTTCAAAAAAGGCACGTATCCAGCCTAGGTAAATATTCTCTTATAGATACAATTATGGGGAAAATTATTCCATGATCCTCTGAGTACCAACATAAAACAGGGAGACATATGCTCCATTGCATTCACCAGTATCATTGAGATCTTTTGCAAAGTCTAAATAGAATGATTACCTGATGATAGTAAGATTTTCAAATTCTACTATCCACAGATTATAACATATTAAGTATACGGAACTGAATAATACTATAAAGCTTCTGCGATGTAATCCATTGTAGTTAGAAAGACATTGATTTAACTATCCAAATTAAAAACCGAAGTGGCTGAAAAAATGCATGTTATCCAGATCAAGAAAAATGGATGGACTGTTTATTAAAGTAGTCTATTGGTATGTGTATATACACATATACACAAATATGTATGTACATATATAATTACTATTTGTATATTATAATATCATACATATATATTATACTATCATTTTCCTCGAAAGATTACATAGTTCCAGGTCAAGATGTCACAGTCTGTGATGAATACAAATCATAATAAGATCATTTGTTTTAGAAGTAGAAGGGGTATTAGAAATTACTTGATCTGATACATTTTTATTGTCTGTCTACACTCCTTTACTTGGCCACCTAATCATTTCCTATGGGCAAAATTATCATCTCCAGGCAATTGACACCTAGCCTCTAGTCTCCCTCTTGAGTTATAGTCCCATACTACAAACTTCTTATTGGTTATTTAGAACTGGATGTTCTATAGTCATCTCTAACTCAACATGTCCCAAACAGAGATTATTCTTCTTCCCCCTAAACCAACCCTACTCCCAAACATCTCTACTTCTGTCATTCTTCCAGCCATCTAGGTATCTTTTTTTGGTGTTATCCTCGACTCCTAAATCATACTCACTCTCTACATTTAGTTACTACAACTTGTGATTTCTACCTCCATCCACAACATCTCTTACATAAATCTCCTTCTTTCTCCTCACTATTACACTAGCTCCCTTATTACTTCTTTTTTTTGTTTGTTTGTTTGTTTTTGGTTTTTTTGGGCTAGGCAATGGGGTTAAGTGACTTGCCCAGGGTCACACAGCTAGTAAGTGTTATGTGTCTGAGTTCACATTTGAACTCGGGTCCTTCTGAATTCAGGGCCGGTGCTCTATCCACTGCGCCACCTAGCTGCCCCTTCCCTTATTACTTCTTGCCTAGACTATGGACATAGCTTTCTAATTGTTCTCTCTACTTAAAATTTATTCTCCCTCCAATCCATTCTCCACATAGCCACCAAAGGTATTGTCCTAAAACACACCTTTGACCATGTCTTCCCCTCTACTCTATAAACTCAAGTGGCCTATTACCTTTGAATGAACTATAAATTCCTCTATGTGACATGTAAAGCTCTCAACAGCCTGCCTTCTTCCTAACTTTCTTGACCTGTCGTACGTTATTCCTCGTCAGCTATTTTATGATCTTGCAAAAATGACCTTTTTGCTGTTTATCATGGCTAACACTCCACCTCCCATCTGTATGTATTTTGCACTGTGTGTGTAATGGACTCTCTCCCTACCTCTGCGTCTCGGAATCCTTGCTTTTCTTCAAGGCTCAGATCAATATCACTTTCCATATGAGGCCTTTCTTGGTTCCCCCAGTGGCTAGTACTCCTCTTGGCTATCTTGGACTTGTTTTGTCTATACCTAAATATACACACACATTATTTTCTCCTTTAGGATATATCATGCTCCTTAAGGCAGGGACTGTTTTACTTTTTGCATTTGTTACCCTAGTAACTACCATAAATGATAAACAAAAAATGCTACTAGGTAGACACATAGTAGCTGCTAAATGAAGACTTGTTTGTATATGTGGAAACTGAGGCAGTGACTTTATTAAGTTCATACAAGTATTAAGAATCTTGGTCCTTTGAGTATATAGTCTTTTTTTCCTCTCTACCACACTTGACTCCCTTATAGGTATTCTAAAGAGCAATGAAAAGGCAAATGTGTATTTAAGTCAACTATAAAACATTACCAAGGATGACTTTTGTGCACAAGTGGCATAAAAGATATATTTCTAACACCTAAAAAAGTAGAGGAGTTTTCTATTTAGTTGGAGTGAGGGATATCAGATGGACAACCTCAATGTTATAAGGGTATCTAAGAAATATTAAAAGAACTTGAGGAAGAACTTATGTAAAGATACTAACAAGGAATATGTGTATGTGGAGGAGTGGAAGAGGTACCCATACCGATGAAATTTTATCTATTTTAAGTAATTAAAAGGGGTATTCCCAATATACAGTGCAACATTTTCTATTCACTAAGAGCCTTATAAATGTTCTTGATAAAAATATTTAAAAATATGTATTTATGTAATACAATTCTATGTGCTTAATTTTTAATTAAAAATCAGTCTTAACCTTTTACCTTTCTATATCTTAAAATACAAGAAATGGGGGTGAGGGGGAACCCTTCACAACTAAGCCAAATTGCTGTGCATTTCCTTGTTTCCCTTGAATGATTTTAAAATTCTCCCATGGGTCAGTTGGCTTCAGTAGGATAATGTATTCCCCATCCCTAAAACAAAAACATTCAACCATGTGAAAAACCCATGAATTCCCAAGTACCTATTTCTCAGACCTACACAGCATAACATCCAATGCTCGTGAGTCATCTTAAAGACAAAAGGTTACTTTTCCATCAACATCATGGGTTTGCTTTTCAATAGACTTAACAATATAAGGTCTCTTTGTATTCTCATGTAAAAGCCCCCATTCTATAATGAATCACTACACAGGGAATGTTCCCAAGGCATGTTAATAGTATTTAATTATGTCAGATATCAATCAATTTCTGTTCTCTGCAAAATGCCACTAGGAAGAATTACATTTATCATCTTGAATAATGTCTAACATTAACTAATAATCACCTCCATTTATTTTCCCAGAAACAGTGAAATTAACAAAAGCTAGACTGTAAGAGTGCTACTGTTATTGTTCAGTAGTCTTTCAGTCATGTCTGACTCTTCATGACCCCATTTGGGGTTTTCTTGGAAAAGACAGTGGAGTAATTTGCATTTCCTTCTCTAGATCATTTTATAGATGAGGAAACTGAGGCAAATAGGGTTAAGCAACTTGCCCAGGGTCACACAGCTAGTAAGTGTTTGAGGCCAGATTTGAACTCAGTAAAATGAATCTTCCTGACTCCCAACTGTGAGAATAAGACAGTTTAAATAAGGAACCTAGACAACTTACAAATTTGATATTGAATCTATGAATATTACATATTTAAGTGTCAAAAATCTAGCCAAAACCAAATTTCTACTGTCATTGCTTATCACCTTTTAAAAATGCCTTAATTTTACATTTTAGTAAAAAAAATATTATGTGGATATCCCTTATTATGTAATAAAGGTTAATTTCATGCTTAGCTCATATATTAGTTCAAGACGAAAAATATTCTCAACTAAAAATGTTTCATAAACTTACGTTTCATTCTTTTAAGAAGCAAATATCTACAATGTCTTAATTTTGTATTTTTATGGAATCATATTCAACAATAAAAGTAACAAAGCCCAATAACATCTATTAGTAAAACACAGTATTTCCCTTTCACCACTATTATCTGATTCTGTCAGATGTTTAATAAACAGTAGAAATCGTAATTCATAATCAATTATAACACCAGGAAAGCAGCCACTGAATAAACTATGTTGTTAATTTTCCATTAAAGACTCATGTTTGAATGACCATGTACTTCATAGACTTTAAATATTGAAGTATTTATTACTTAAAATGCCTCTAATCCATATATCACTGAGGGCTAACCACAGCAATGGTAAATAACACGAAAATATTTTAAGTAAAAAACGTGGAAAAACGAAGTCAATAACCAAATGACCTGTGCATTTCTTACAGACAGTTTTCCATGATCAAAAACTGGTATTTCTCCCAAGTCTTTAACTTGGCCTACAAATACTTCAATGTCTTATATGTTTTCCCTTTTCTATATATTTCACGAAGTGTTCATATGTCAAATTTTCTTGTCTAAGGGCCTCAGATCTGAGGACTGGGTAACTTTACAAAGAAAGAAGGAAAAAAAATAAAGGAAGACAAAGAAATAGAGGTCAAAAGTGAAATATTAAGATTGACATTTTATTTTTTTGTTTTCCTTCCACACTAAAAAATAAACTATGGTCACACTGTAAAAGGAAAAGTATGTTAATATTCTATCAGTGCTGAATAAAATTGAAAGGTTCTCTGCTCTTTACAGATGAAATTATATAGCGCCAAGGAACAAGCCAACACATAAGAAATTTGAAAAAGAAGAATCTGGAGGAAATTTAAAGAAGGCAAGACAATGGTGCTTTTGTGGGAATTATGCAGTTAGCATTTTCTGAGAACAATTTATAGAGTAATCATTTTATTATTATCTGGATTTCCCATTTCCTTGACACTGAGTGGCAGTATATATACATACATATGTAACAACACATACATATAAATGATGCAGACACACACCACCATTTCTAGTCATAGCAAGTTCAATGCTTTATCATGAAGAGAGATAAGTGTTGGGGGAAAAAAAAAAGAGCTCAAGCACTACGCAATTCAAATTCAAAACAGGGCCAAAGGAACTTTGGTCTTGATCATATTTATTTAGGCCACCAGGTAGTACAGTAGATAGAGGACCTGGTGTCAAGTAGACCTCATTTCCAATATAGCCTCAGACACCGACTGGCTTTGTGACTAAACAACTCACTTTACCTCTGCCTACCTCAGTTACCTGATCTATAAAAGGGGGGTAATAAAAGCAGTTACCTCCCAGGGTTTATTGTGAAGATAAAATGAGCTAATATTTTATAGGGTTCTTAGCAAATCTTAAAAGCACTATATAAATGATAGCTATTATTATTTTTGTTACTACTTTCTCTCATTGCTTTTATCATGTGCAGTCATGGTAGATGCTACCCAATAAATCCATGATTCCATCTCTACCTTCCTGAAGAATTCAGGTGTTGGCATAAGTACCCCAACTCACCTCACAGCATAAGTGGCAATCCTCCCATTTCTGATCACATATCCTTTTATTCTGGATATCTCTGTTCTACAAAATACAGTCTTTCCCCTTCCCCTCCCCTCATACTTGTTTATATCATAAGTCTCTTTCATACACTCTATATTTCTCCCCTTCAAAGTAACCTTAGTTTTACTGGGTTGCATCCTTTACACATTAACACATATTTTATTAGCTGCAAATACACAATACTAACACCAGAGACAATTCAACAATTTAACACATTTATAAAAAACACTGAAAGTACCTGGACATAGGCTCTGCAAGAGCGCTCTCTTTTCTGAAGCTGATTCCATAAAGACAGCAGGTTAAACACAGAATAGAAAAAATAAGTTAGTGATAGAAGAAACCAAGAAAAATTTAAAAAGAACACATCTACACAAAATTTATTTGTGAACTACTTTCTAGAAGAGGATGACAGCTAAGCAGCAGCGAAATATAGCAATGATTTAGCAAATGGTGGCCAAGAACCCTTTCAAAATGATTCAAGCTGAAAACTAGATAGTGTCAAGCTATTAGCTATGTCAAGAAATCTTGCAACATATTAGTGGGACTTAGTAAAATAAGTGCTTGTTATTAGATTGAAGTTACACATTTCATATTAGAGTTAGTTATGAATGACAGAGAACAAAAGACAAAGTAAAACAATTTATGTCAAATGTTTGGAGCCCATTTCTCAGATATCCTATGAAATATGTATAAACAACGTGCATCCTAGACTATGTTCTCATATATATACCCCATTCTGCATTAAACTACATATTTTCTGTGTGCGACAAATGAAAATTTGACAGATGGATATTTGGTTATGACAATGTCATCATGAGGACAAATACGAAGGGACAAGCTATTTCAGGTTAAAAGACTTGTGATTTCTTGATCTGACACTGAATTTATCATCAATCCTTTTAATCCCTCCACCCAGAAAACAGGATTAGACATGATTTTATAAATTTTGTTTGATAAGAAGCATATTTTGGGCATAGAGATGTATATTTTTCTGGACAGATCAAAAGTAACTCTTTTTGCATTCAATAAACTTTTAAATGATACAATAAAAACATAAGGGATGCTATTTAACCTAGCAAAATAATAGGGCAAAAATCTTTGTAAGCTACTTCTTTCCTCATCTACCCTTACATCTCCAATCCCTAAGAAGCCCAGATTATTGAAGGAGGAAATCATCAGGCTTTCAGAAACAGCTACTCTGATGGCCTTTTGTGTTCTAAACACTTCTTCCCACTTTAATTCATGCATTCTTAACTGTTCATAGAGCATTTGCTCCTCTAAAGAATGAGTGCAAGTAAATTATGGGGGCTGTCATTTGGATCAGTGACTCGAATCACTATTTTGCAGTGCTTCTTCCCTCCAAACAGTCAAGAATTTCAATGCCGAATGCAATTGATTTGCACCAAGTTGACTTTGCAAACCTAATAGGATACAACTGCTTAAGGAAGCGGTGAAGACCACAAGAAATGAGAACAAGCCAGCAAGCATGTGAACAACCTCCCGGACCCCAACAGTTTAGTTCATCATGCAAATTAATGTATGACAAACCACATCATACAACTGAAAGGAGCCAAATGGAAAATAAAAAGAGCATTAAAAAAAAGCTTCACAAATGAATATTTGCCTGTTATGTCGTTATTTGATATTCAGAATAGGAAAGCTGATTAGCTGGAGCCAGTTAGAATGTGACATTAATTGCCAGCTTTACCTGATATTGTCAGACATCAACATCATTTTAAATAAAGATATACAGTATTGCCATAACAAGTCATGTTATGGATATGTAATATTAATACGAATGACTAATTCCAATATATTATCATAACAATTGCTGGCAGCAATATTCATTAAATAGCATCAAGTCAGCCTAGGCAACAATACATTAAATTTCCAGCATTCACAGGTTCCACGGATTTCTGTGAATTTATGTACTATTAAGAGAATGGCTATTAAAAACAAAAAAAAAAACAATAAAACAAGCTAAAAACAAAAAAAAATCTTGATGCTCAATAGAGAATAACTTCTGATAATAATCTAAGTCAAAAACTAACAGTATTTGTCTTCAGAGGCTGACTTTTCAACATAAACATTATTTGTCATAAAATTATCTGGCTGATCTGTAGTGAACAATTAATCTTTATTTCTTTCTATCTTGATGAGACCTTTCCTTCAATATGGCACTGAATAATAGTGAGTTGAAGAACCAGTCTGCTTAGCCATTTTTCATTCTAAAGGGGTACATTCGTCTTTGGGAATTCCACAATGGAGACTTAAGTCTGTCATTGCCAATTTCTTGTTTTCCCAAATATCAAGACTGTCATTATCTTTTAGTAACTAAAATTTAGTACAAATAATTTCCCCCCCCCTACTGCCTCATGTGCACCATTCAGTGAACACATGGCATCTGAGGGGAGCAAATCTGACATACTTTCACCAGGAGGACCGTTTATTCACCTTTTGAGATTATGTAGTTCCAATAAATTCCATTTCTTCTTATACTTAACATTTACCTGGCCATTTAAAATATCTTTCCTTACAAATATAATTTGAACACTGTTTTTCAACCTACAAATTTATTCCCATCCACTAGAGAGTGATGATCAAATAATAATGATAGTGTTACTATTAATGCTAGGTATGCTTTTAAAAAATCATGATGTAAAGTCTTCATAAATATTAACTCCAAACAGTATGTGTAGCATACTAAAAACAAAAAATAATTTAAAATTCCTCGTCTCTTAAAAGAAAAAAATCCTTCACAATTAAACTAGGAGATACACACACAAACACATATGCATATATGTGTGTGTATATATGTATGTATGTATGCATAATTTTCAAACCCACATATGCCCTACTTCAAATTGAACTCACTGATTCAGGGTTTATAGAGAGACCATTTTCTTTCTTTGTTGTTCTGTCTTTTATTACTACTTGCCTTTTGATGATCTGGTCCCTTACCTGTCATTTCCATTGCTTATTAGTTTTAATATTAGATGAGGAGGAGAAGCAATTGACTAAAACAAATAGAGGTGCTTAATTCTAAATTACATTCATTCATGTTTACCTTATCCTCCAACATTAGGTAAAAACAAATATAGTTCTATCTCATGAAAAAAGAGACATGTCTTTAAAGTAGTGTGTAATGTGGAAATTAAAGTGAAACTTTTTTTAAACTTTTACTTTTCTGTACTAGAAATTTTAGTGTGTTTTTTTTTGACCAAAAGGAAAAAAAATATATAATCTCTGTAAATCAAATCACTAAATCATGCTGACAGTAGTAAGCATACCCTGACTCCACTGGAAGAAACTATTCATTTATCAAGAGGGAAAGATTCACTTGTTTTTAACTTCACCTCATCCCTCATTCTTCATCTTTACTGCTTACCTTGTTTAAACTACGTGCAGCACTGTCTTTTCCACCAGGAGTCAGATTTCGGAGCTGAACATCCAGCAAGCCTACCAGTTGATCCATTGCACGAACTGAGTAGGTGATATCCCCAGCATTCAACTGATTTCTGGTCTGCTCAGCAAGCTCCCTGGCTATGTTAGCAGCTGTCTCACCAGACTTCAACTACAGTTTTGAAAACAGGAGAAAATGGAAAGATATCTATTACCTTGTCAGAATATGATCCTCTCTAAGGCTTCTTTCAGCAATTTTTTCCAACTAAAGCACGTAAACTATAGATAGAAATAGTTATTCATCAATAGTATATATTTGCTTCTACTTCTATCTGGACTTTGAACTATAAATCAAATGGGGGAAAAGCCCTCAAATTATATGTGTTTGTATATTCCCACATGTGTATGTATGTGTATATGTATATATATATATATATATATATATACACACACACACACACACACACACACACACACACACACACACACGTATTTTTTGGGGGTGGGGGGAGAAGCAGAATATATTTATGATTGCATCCCGATAGGGAAACTTATATTGGGAAAACGCCACCAAATATGAGCTCAACAACTCATCTACATTTTAAGAGTATTAGAAAGTCACCTAGGTCAATGAAAGTTTAAGTGGCTTGTCATCTGCTAGTGTTCTCTCTCTAAGATAATAACTGTTAGTTTGTTGTTGTTATTGTTTTTTTGTTCAGTTTCAGTAGTGTCTGACTCTTTGTGACCCCATTTGAGGTTTTCCTGGCAAAGATACTGAAGTGGTTTGTCATTTCCTTCTCCTAAGGAAACAGTCAAATAGGGTTAAGTAACTTGCCCAGGGTCACATAGCTAGCAAGTATCTGAGACCAGATTTGAACTAAGGCAGATAAGTCTTCCTGACCCCGTGTCCAGAACTGTATTTACTGTGCCACCCAGTTGTCTATAACAATAATATATAGCACTTTAAGTTTTGCGAAGTGCTTTATACATTTTATTTCATTTTGTCCTTACAGCAATCTTGAGAGGTAGGTATGAATTATTATTCCCATTTTACAGATGAGGAAAATGAAGGAAATAGAGATTAAGTGACTTCCCTGAAATCATATATCTAGTATTAATAGAGCTGAAGTGAAAATGTAAGTCTTCTGATCCTTAGTCCAGTATTATTTCCATTAAACTATCCTACCTCTTTATGTGGGCCCTTGGTGCCCTATAGATAAACCAAACTAATCTGACCAAAAATTGTGGAATAACTAGTGTATCACCCTGGTGCTATTCAATGTCAAAAGAACACGAGGAAGTCATTGGACCTCCTGTGGTGGAATGGTGGAATGGCATTGACAAGAGAATGGGAGGCCATAGATAAAATTGGATCTGTATCACCTGAACTAGGACCCATACTGATTATACCATAGATTCATTGAAATATTGGAGCATGAGGTTAGTTAAAATATTTGAAGTCTAGTTTAGACACTGTGAGTTTAGAGGTAGCCAAAGCAGTCAAGTAGTTAAAGTATTCACCATATTTAGAGGTTGCTAAGTATGTTCAATAATTGTCCATATCGGCCTGGTTAAGACAACAAGAACACCTAAATGGAAGATAACTTTGTAGAGTTACACATGAAGTAATGATGTACATTCATAAAATTCAAAGTAAGTGTTGCTTTTATTTCACATATAACTCAAGAATATGAGCACAAGTATTATTTTTTATGATGTCTAAACAGGGAGTTTCATGAAAGGCAAAATAATCTGCAAAACAAAGAAATGTGGAAAACACTACTGGAAATGGTTGCTATTTAATTTTTGTGTATGTATAATTTTGGACTGTTCCCCTGAAGTTATTATAAACAGCTGTCAATTATCATAGTAAGGAAAATGATGAGAGAGGGGGAAAAAAGCTAATAGTAACTCCCTTAACAAAAGTTAAATATAATTGTTTGTTTAAATAGTTATATTAAATAACACAACTGCTTATAAAAATAAAATATCTGTACTAGCAAGACAGGCCTCTTCCATAATGATACAAATGAGGGTTGAAAAGCAGTGTGGCATATTGGATAAGACAGTAATACCGGCCTAGAAGTCAGGAGGACCTGGATTCAAATCTTACCTTAATAGTTGTATGATCTTTCTCCTCCCAAGTACCCCATCATCAGGGTAAAACAGATGCTATACCAGCAGCACCCTCCTCCCAATCTACACCCTTTTGTGATTTCTATTCCTATCTTAGTTCCCATTAATGCCCTTCCACTTCAGCATCCACATCATGGACTCATCAATACCAAAATGTCTGAGAAGTACCTGGTTTTGTAGGTGCTCAAAAATGTTGTTGATGGATTAATGCACTCTCTGCTAAAACTACCTTTCATTAATTTTGTATACATTTTATATATAATTGTTTATGTATATGTCATCTCTGGAGAGATTGTAAACTCCTTGAGGGGAGGGACTTCCATCTTTGTAACATCTGTAATTAGAAACATACCTGACACATAATAACCACTGAATTAAAGATTATAAATTGATTAGAATCTGAAAATACTTCAAAATATTTTAGAAATTCCGTGTTGCCTAATATAAATATACAACACTTGCCCCCAAGGAGTTAGACTGTATTAAATTAGAAGGTACTTGAGATGAAATTAAAGAATTCAGAGTTCTAGACCTTCATCGCTATTATCCCTCCGCACATTGATTATTCTAACTTGTGGAACAGCAATAAGAACAGTGTCTCTGACTATCCAAGAAGAAAATCACAAGGATAATATGAACTAGATATGATATTACACATG
This sequence comes from Phascolarctos cinereus, assembly GCF_003287225.1. Lineage (NCBI taxonomy): Eukaryota > Metazoa > Chordata > Mammalia > Diprotodontia > Phascolarctidae > Phascolarctos > Phascolarctos cinereus. Next base: position 138,622,404 of record NW_027556402.1, read on the forward strand.
AGTTTCTTCAGTGAAAAATACTCTAATACTTAATAATGATTTTTTCTAGCCTTCATCTAATATTAAGAACCAATCATTTTTTTTTAGATCAACAGTAAAAAGGAGAAAACACTAAACTTAAAAATGAAATACTGATGTCCAGGTGATTTTTTTTAATGGCCCTGTAAATAAACAGGACTCAAATTTTGCTTAGCCTTGAGGCCAGCGACTGAATGCAGCAAACTAATAGGGCTGGACTAAATGATATACGGTCTCTTCTAATGCTAACATTCCAAAAAATCTATGAGGCAGAAAAAAACAAGCAACAAACATGTCACTTTCTGTTCATACTTCAGTTCTTAAGAATGAATGCTAGCTTAAGTCACGGGTTCTGCTTTGATTAGAGGCATTCTTGTATCAAAGTGATGACTGAATTCAGTTCCCTTGTTTTGGATGTTAGATTTGTGAGGCACACACATAAAAAAGATGTAGATAATAAAAACACCTATATATAAATCTTTCAACCAAAAGAGTCCACTGAAGACCTTATTTCTAACTTCAATTACTCAAATCTGTTAAAATTATTTCTAAGAAAATAAAGCATAAGCATTGAAAAAATGTAGGGTTTTGTGTAGATTAGCAAATCACTGCCTAGTTTAAATAGTGGTGTTATAACTAGGCCTTGAATAAATAATCTTTTCAAAATAGAGGTAAAGCCATAAGCTTTAGTTAAGCATACTAATTATGACAGAGATTGATATTATTTACATATTTAAGCCCTGACAGAAGCCAAAAACAATTTTCTTTGAAATAAGCTTTGACATTTCATGACATTTATTATATAAAAATCCTAATCTGGGTGCCAAAAGAATTCATTAAGGAGTTATTCAAAGTACTTAAGTACAGCACTGCCATTTCCTTGAAAGAATACATCTATTTTGCCATCAATCTCAGCCCAAGTTATTAAATCAACAGCAAAATGCCTTTGTCTCACAGTTGGGAGGGGCTTAAATGATTCTGGTGTCGTTCCCTAGAACCACACAGAACATAGAAAATGTTTCTTTTGGAAAGCTTTACTTGATGGCACCAGATTGCTCTTTCATTCATCTGAACTCTCATAACACTTTGTGCCTCTCTTGTGAACTTTGCACAGTGCACTATAACTATCCTTCCTATTATATTTTAAATTTTATGTCAAGGACCCTATCTTACTTATTTTTCTACCTCCCTCAGCATGTAGTACAGTGTTATGTTCATAATATATATTCAATAAGTGGATGCTAGATTGAAAGCTAGTCATTTCCCCAAACAGGCAAATTTAAGGACAGAGTTCATTCTGTAGCTGCAGGTCACATACTTCCCTCCATTTCTTAACCTGCAATACCCTTTGCACCTCTTGTCTTACTTTCTCAAAAAATCCAGAAATGATAGCATTATTTCAAAATTCATAAGCATCACATATGGCACAGAAGGAAAGGAGGTCATATATTTGTTGTTCTACTAAAGACAGAATGGATACATCTTTTTTTAAATAGATAATTCAAGTGTATTCTTTCTCTGAATTCAAGGAATGGACCAGAAAAAAACATTTTGTGGATGCTTGGAATTTTAAATGGATACCCTGACCCTACATATAAATGGACTCAGAAGCTGAACAAATGGACTAATCTGAAGGGCAGCTTACATCCAAATGTCCTCATTTAAAAGTCCCCACCCTTAGATATCAATAAGTTAGACAATAATGGTAAGGGTGATATTTGTACAAGGCCACTTGAACGCAAATCATTAAATGAAGTAAGAAGTTTCAACAGGGAGATGGCATGAAGGCAAAAGGAAGCCTACAGTAGGTTTTTGTGGTGGTGGTACGCCACAAGAAAATGGGGGAAAGGAGAAAGAAGGAGGATGGCCAAGACAAATTTGAAGGGGCTGTCACTGTCTAAAATCTCATTCTTTTAACCAGCACAAAAATAACAAACAGAAATTATCATCTATATTTATGTTCATATTGGTACCCATAGGTTAGGTCCCCCACGTACCAGTCAAAAGTTTCAGCTCAATTCAGCTGCTATTCCCTAAATGTGTACCTGACTCAAATTTTCATTTCAACATGACAAGTCTGATAATACTTCATGGACAAAGTAGTTATGTCATAAGTGAACCAGAAGGACAGGACTGGGCCAGTCACAGAGTACTGATTGGTTGTCCTGCCTTCAAGGAAGCCATGGTCACATCAGAGGGATGGGGGAGAGGGGTTGGATTTACACTAAAAAAAAAAAAATAGAGAACAATTAACGACAGAATAACTGAACACAAAAAATATGTGAACTTGGACTTGTCTTTTCCCTTTTCATCCTTGATTTCTCATTTGTCAAATGAGATAATTGGACTACTTGATCTAAAGTTCCTGAAATTTCTAAAATTCTATTTTTTTTTAATAACTAAGCATATCGACAGGAATGATTTACTGAGAAATTTGCTACATTTAAAAGTCATTAACTCATTATGAATTTCGGATTTGTGAATCTGACAGATTCTTGATTCAGATTAGGTAAAAATCCATATTAAAAGCTCCTTAGAATAAAAAAAAACATTGATAGGGAAGAAATTGATAAGCCTAAAGGACTCAAGAAAACCAGGTGTGTTTATGGAACAAACAAAACTGTCAATTAAAAGGGCAGTGGATGTTTTATTCCCCCCATCCCTTTGGAGAATATTCTTTTTCATTGCAGATAACACTTTTTCTTTATGGGATAACACACAAAAATAGCGAGGGAAAAAATAAGGCAGCATTATTTATTATATGGCAATATAGTACAACAACTTTTGCACAGCAATTTGAAAAAAAAAAAGGCATTAATTTAGAGTCGGAGCATCTGGGCTTCAATCCTAACTCTACTATTTAATCCCAGTACCACCTCAGATAAGGCACTGTGCCTAGCTGGGCCTTAAATTCCACCTCTGTGAAATAACATCATTGTTGGTCTCTGAAGCTCCATTCTGCTCAATGGTCCTATGATCCTTTTCTTTCCTTAGTTGGAAAAGTATAAGTACTTTCTTTTTCTTTCTAGAAGTCTATTTTCAGGAAGCAGCATGAAAGCACCCAGTTTTCTAGGTGAATGATGACTGAAATCATATTAACCCCTAGGCTAAGCATGTGGGTAGTTTTAAAAAATGCAAAGCTGCTAATGGTACCAGATATGCTACTGATCTATTAATCTGATCACATCCTTCAAGAATTATTCACCCTGGGGTCTGAGCTACACTGTAATGAAATCAAAGGACAATCTGTGTGGCAGGATCAGTGTTGAAATTGGGCTAGAGTTATAGCCAGACTGCCAGCTTTGAATAGTAACAGGTATCATGACTGTTACATATCAATATATATAAAAGAGTAACTACAGTCCCCACCATTACTCCTTGTTTGTGATTTAGGGTAAAGAGACAGTTATGGTTCATTTGCTACATGATCTACTGGGGTATTTACTGATTATCGTACAGTATATCAGTGAGGACGAGAGTAGTTAAAAACTAATAGAGAAGAGAGCAAATGGCAAGTCTGTGTTTCTTGTAAGGCTATCATTTGTAATATTTCTTTTGGAAAAAATATCTTTCTGAAATTCTATAGCATAGCTAATGTTCCATAGAAGGACTCCTGATATTAGGAGTGAATAAAGGCATATAAATTGCTATAATAAGGATGCATCCCACAGCAATTTTGGCATAAATGCACATCTGGTCTCTGTTTGTTATGAAATCAACACAAAGCCCCATAGTGCATTAATAATAAAAATGTTCAATATATTGCAACCAAATAAGCCCTGTTAAATTGAGTCTGCAAAAGTTTATCGCCACACATTAATATACTTTCAACACTGATAAATTAGGTTCTAAAGAACATTGATCAAATGACAGAATTTCAAAAGCGGAACTATTTTTTGAAAAATCCCACTATCTATCCAAGGTACATGTACTGAAGCTTTTTTTTTCTTAAAGCTTGAAAATGTCTCTTGAAATTTTCCACTTGCAGTTCTCAATGCTACAGAAGGCATATTGTTGTCATTGCTATTAACTCCTAGATCCAACATGAAATCCTCTGACTTTTAAAGCCCATCATAACCTGGCCCCTTCCTGCCGTCTCAGTTTTTTTATACCTTATGGCCTTTACATGTTTTACAAACTCTGGCTTTCTTACTGATCCCTGAACAAAACATTTCATCTCCAGGTCTTCCTTAATGCTAATGTCTCCTCTTTGAGATTATCTCCAAATTATTCTGTATATATCCTGTTTGTACATAGTTTATATGGTGTCTTCTCCATTAGATTGTGAGCTCCTTGAGAGCAGAACTAATTCTTTTTTTTTATCTCCAGAGCTGACCACAGTGCCCGACAAATAGTAGGTCCTTAGTGAATACTTGTTGATATGTTATTCATAATCATTGATTATGATAAATAACATTATTGAAGTTACAAGGTTAGAGTATGAACAGGCAGCATCATATACTTTAAAGAGAACAGGTTATCGAAAAAAAAAAGTGTTACACAACCTCTTAGTAGGCCATTAATTACTGAGGACCTCCCTCTCCCATACCCCAATACAGCAAAATTGTATGTGCAATTAGATAGGGAAATAGGAAGGAAATTACTTTGATATTTTTTTAAGTTCCTTGATTTTTTTTAGCATTTGTAATTCACAATGATGCATCAGAGTTAGCAAAGGAATGATTACTTGTAGTACAATGGTAGGAGTTACCTTCTGTGTTATGTGATTGACCCAAGTAGAAGAACAGTTGCTGAGATCTGGTCCTTGAGGATCCCAAATTCCATCAGGGGCCAAACAGAGGAAGGTAGACACACCTATGACAGTAACAGAAATACGGATTTATACTTCCTTTTTCATTATGTACTCAAAATGTTACTTTTGAATTTTGAATCTCACTTCACTGAATGTTTAAATTAGAGCCAAAAGAACATCAGTCACATTTTGAACATAAGATTTCTTCCCACTTTTAGAAAGGGATATAATATAGAAAGGAAAATTATTTTCTGAAAATTTCCACAAGTTGAACACTATTATACATTTAATTTTAGAAGAAAACAAAATAGCTTTGTTCTACTGTCACATCTCAGAATCACGGAATTCCAAAGTGAAGTGAGTTTAAGGGTCATCTAAGTCTAATCCTCCATCTGATTCACAAATCCTATCAACATGCTCCTGGAAAAATGGTCACTGAGTTTCTGCTTGAACATTTTTAATGACAGGGAAGTCATTATCTAATGAGACATCACATTTCATTCTCCAAAGGCCTTGGGTAGATTCTTCCCTGTACTGAATGAAAATATTGTGCCCTATAAATTATCCAAAGGTGGTGTGTCCACTATACTAACATTTTGCATTTAGGACTTAACAATATGTTGAGTAGACCGTGCAGGCTGTTCAGCTAATAAACAGTCTTTGTTCCCAGTCCATTTCCTTTTCCAAGTACATATAATGGGTGATATTTTTTACACTGTTTCTTGCCTATGATCAATCATTAGAAATAACTTGCAGCATATTTAATACACCAAACATCTCTTTATTGTACTTTTTCGTAAACAGAAATCTTGGGTAATAGATGAGTAGCAATCATAATTGATTTTTTACAAAGGCTTTTGCTTTAAAGAAGAACTTTGATTCATTGAAAGCATGCCATTAATTTCACAAATACAATGTTTCCTGTTCTCTTCCTTCTTTCACTTCTGGACCCAATTCATTTTTCAACTACAGTATCTGTCTAAGATACTTGTGACCACCTCAGTGGACTGTCTCCTCTAAAGAACAGATACTCTTCATTCACTTGGATTTTCCTATATGGATCCTTAGTTCAAATTATTTTGAATCCTAGCTAATCTCATTTAGGAGACTTTAGGTTTCTAGGGCTTGGTCAGTCAGCACAAATTCATCTACAAAATAAAGATGCTGTAGAATCTAATCATCTTTAAGGAATTTTTCCCTTTGGACTTTTTTAGCAGGTTTTCATTTCAATGAACATTTATTAAGCTCTTGCTATAAACAAAGCACTATATTAGGGAGCATATATTGCAAGGAATAGGGGTAGGTGGGGGTATGTGTAAGTAAATACAAAGTACATGCATGAAGGCAAATAAGCAAATACCAAACATACAAAAATGAAAACAAATTCAAAATAATATCAAAAGTTATAGAATATTAGCAACTGGAGGTAGGGATAAGGAAAGGGGTCACGTTAAGTAGTAACAGTGAGCTGTTCTTTAAAGGAAGTTTCAGATTTTATGGAGAAGGGAATGACAGTGGCAAAGACCCTTGGCAAGGGTATGTATGCTTGTTTTGTGCTTCACTTTATAATTAAATGATGGATGAACAAAATAATTTCTGTTGTTCTATCAAGGTATCTTGTGTGCTTTAAACATAATTATTATAATCACTATAATAAAGATAATAATAACTTGCATGCATACTGTGTTTTAAGATTTTCATGCACTTTACATATATTACCTTATTGGTGTTCACAGCAATTGTATGAGATTGGAATTATCATAATCTCTGTTGTCTCAGCACTGAATCCAAGAGAGGTTAAGTGGCTTACTCAAGGTCACATAGCTAATAAGTGTCTGAAGTTGGGTTGGAACTAGGTCTTTCTGAATCTAAGTTGAGCACTTTTTTCACTCTACCTCTCTATCCCATATGAATAGGAGATACATTATAGGATGATTGTATTCTTTCCTTTTTTTGTAGTCAAAAACATCACAAATTAATCAACGTTCTTTGGCTACAGTTGTCCAAACACTTTTGATGTAAATGAGTGAAGAAATCATTTATCCATTTATTCTTTTAACAATCATTTACTAACATATGCAAATTACCATGCTAGGCACCAGGAAAAGCACAAAGATAATCAGGATCCCTCCCTTTAATTAGACCATCATCTAGCCCACATATTTCCATTTTTTTTCAAGGATATCTTAGATTTTGTCAAATGCTTTTCTAATATATAGATACTTTATATCAACAGCATTTCTTTGACCTACCAGTATAATGATGATAATAAAGAGGAGGAGGATAGAACCCTTTACAACACTATAGTTTAGGAAGCATCTTTTACTGTATCAAAAATCTCATGGAATTAAGTATAAAACAAATCCAGGACAGAGCTTATCCAGGCAATTTCAGTTACAAGAAATATCATAAAGACCTGCCTATATTATGGTTTCATTTCTATCATATGGGGATACAAACCCAAGTAAGGACAGTGGTATACTGCCATTCCAACATTTCATTAATTTCTAATTGATTACATAATATAGCTTGTGAAATTATGCAAATCAAATACAGTGGATCAAATACAAAGTTCACCAGGGTCCAGCTACATTGCAATAAAGTTAGAACACTTCTTGTTTAAAAAAAAATTTAAATCACAGTGCATGGATCCCCTAAGTAATATTATGAATCACACAAATAAAAGCTGGGAAAAATACTTTAATTCTTATCTATCCCTTGACACATGTTAGTCCTCTGTAGGGCTTTTTCTCAATAATTTTCACAGTTTACTCGAAAGCTTTAAATAAGTCCAATGTGGGTTGAAACTAGATGTAAAATGTCTTGCAATGTTTTGTCCAAGTTTGTCATTCTTATTCCCTAACCTATTTATTCACAGCACCTCATGCTAAGCAAATTCTAATCTTTGGCATTTTGGACAAGATTGTATGGCTTAGTCAGGATACTGTGTTAAGCTTAATTTATCGGACTTAATAATTAATCAACTATCCTTTGAAAATACTCTGACTATATGCATTACTGAGCAAGCCTAAGGGAGAATATTTGACAACTGAGCTGAAGTGAGAGAATGTGAGGCCCTTAGCTTAGGTCTTTCGAAAGGACTCACCTACTGTCCCCGCAGGGCATGGCTGCTTTGCCATCTGTCCTTGACGGGTTTTAAACCACATGATTTCCCGAGCTTCCACAGCATCACAGCTCTCTTCCAGAGCTGGGAGCTGAGAGGAAGCAGGTGGAAGGTGGGTGGTGATTTCATCTGGTGCTGCTGCTGCTGGGGATGGGGTACTGGTGCTTCTGTTCCTTCTCCCTGGCACTGATGTGGTGGTACTCCTTCCTGGGCTTCCTGTGGTGATCCTCAAGGTTGTACTGGTGGTGGTGGTAGTGCTTCCCAAGCCAAGTGGCCCTGTGGTGGAGATTTCTAAAAGAAAAAAAGAAAGGCAACAAATTCAGTGATTGTTCTGTGACCTTCAGACTTCCCAACCCCCCCCATATTGGAAATCTTGCATATTTTAATAGCCCAATTAGCTTTGTATAAAATTAGTGAAAACCCATAGAAAGGCATCAATTTAAGCACTAAACAAGAATGTGGTCATGCCACATACTATACTGGGCTTTCAGAGTTACCAAAGTTGATTGAAACTGCTTTTAAAGAATAAATTCTCAGTACAACACAAAGAATACTTTAAAAACAACCATAACAAAAACCAACAAAAACCAACAAAAACAACAACAATTCAAAAGGCCTACAATAGGCTTTCTTCTGGTCCAATCTTTTCCATATGGCAGTATTAACCTTGAAATTCTAAAGTGATCATCCTTAACCTTGGCATTAAGTAGAGGAATATTGTACATATATTTGAAGTAGATCACTTAGCATTACTCTGAAGGAAATATAGTGAGTTTTCCTAATGCAGAAGGAAAAAAAAGGGGCACCTCAATAAAACTGCTCTGTAAGGTTCAGTATCACAAACATTACATGATAACCCTAAACATCAATTTTTCATACAGATTAAAGAAGCAAAGGCAAAGTACTTCTCCACTTAGCTTGGCAGGATTGACTCATATTAATATGATGCAATTAATAAAGCATAGCAAACATAGTCATGGCTGTATGTGTAATAAAGTATAGGAAATATCCAGCTCAGAAGAGGTTGTGTCCTAAAAGGTTTTTTTTTTTTAATTTAGTTCTTTGGAACTTCAAGTGAGTTAAAATAGAAATAATATTATAAATAATGGTTAAATTACCAGGTCAGTCCATAAATGCTTTTTCCATGAAGTCTTCCAACGAGAAATGTAGTATAGCAGAAAGTACTTAATTAAAGGTAGTAGGTTTAAGTCTACTCTGCCAGTGGCTAGCTAAATGACCTTGAACAAGTCATTGCTCCTCTTTAGGCCTTAGTTTTAATCTGTAAAATGAGGGAGTTGGATTAGGTGATGGGTAAAGTGCCTCTCAGTACCAAATCCTATTCTATAATACCAAACATGTTCTTGCTTGCACTATCTATCTTACACTTTATAGAACCAAATTCACATTTGGTCTAGTAACTTACCTTTAAATTCTCTCTCCTTCCATACATTTTTTTCCCAATCCAATAAATATTTAAGTGCCTATTATCATACTAAGGGCTGGGGATACAATTAATAAAAGAAAGACTACCCCTGCCCCTTTAGGAGCTTATAATCTAAAAGGGAATTCAACACACCAAACGAGATAAGAAAGCTAGGGAGGTGGGAAGAAGGAACACCAGAAGGGGGGATGCCCACAGAGGTACCTTGTTCTGTGGAGTTAAAACCAGGCAAAACAATGGATGCAAAATGGTGAGAGCTGAATCCAGTTTCTGCCCTCTATAAAGGCATTGGGAGGAGTTTGTACTCTGTCCTCCATCCCTCCAATCAGAGGGAAGAAGAAGCTGAGGGAGGAGGCGTCAATCAAGGCCTGAGTTAGCAGCCTAGTGGTGAGTTTAGAAGTGATGAGCTTATCCGGGGAGGGACTTCTTGCTCTGTGGAGCTGACACCAGATAGGGCAGCAGGTGCCCTTCCATACATTTTTTACAGCTCTTTGTTTATAGCATTCATAGGATTCTAAAGGTGTAAGGAACCTTAGAAATCACCCAGTCCAAGGTCCAGCTCTTTCATTTTACAGATTAGTTAACTGAGACCCAGAGAGGTTAAATTACTTGGCCAAGATCACTTAATCCTAAATAGAAAAGCTGTGATTCAAACCCATCATCTTACTCCAAATCCTGGGCTCTTTCTAGTACACCAAGCTGCAACTCCTTAATATTTACCACCTACTGCCTCATAATTACTTGTTTACACAGCTCCCCCTCCCAATTAGGCAATTAGATCTCACTGTGAATAGTGTGCTGTGCTGGGCTGGGCTTGGAGGCAGGAAGACCTGAGTTCAAACACAGCCTCACATATTAGCTGCGTGACCCTGGCCAAGTCACATAAGCGCTATTTGCCTCAGTTTCCTCAACTGTAAAATAGGAATATTAACAGCACCTACCCCACAGGGTTGTTGTGAGGATCAAATGAGATATTTGTAAAGCATTGGCACATAGTAGATGCCATATATTTATTCTTTTCCTCTGAATTAGAATGCAAATCTTTTGAGGATAGCCAACTTGTCTTATGGAACTCTGTACCTCTCAGTGTTCTATGCAATTTTCTAAGGCTACAAGTTGCAGGGAAGATGTGAATGTGTTAGTAGGAGGAGTTTCATCATCTGGGAATCACAGGCCTGGTCTGTATCTGTACTCTGAGAAAACGGAACAGTAGCTGCTTAATATAGTTTTACTGAATTTAATTGAAGTACAGTACTACAATAATTGGTCTTAACCATCATGCAGGATAATATTCCCATGAAAAATAAGTTGAATTCTAATTTGCTATATCAAGCACCTCAGAATCAGAAACTCTCCCTCCCCCTAGCCACCTGTTGAGTCAGGGACATTTGTAGGAGGCAACACGGTGTTGCGGAGAGACAGATTTTTTCAGAACCAGGAAGACCTGGGTTCCAGTCCCTCCTGTGACCTGACACAAAACAGCTCTATAACCCAGTGAAGTCTCTTAACTCTTAAAGCTCTGCCTAGGGAACCCTCTTAAGACTACAAGTTGGAGATGAAGTGCTGACCTGAATTGATGGAGAAGTTTCCTCACCTGGGTATTTCCTATAACAAGGAAATCACAGACCCAGTTCCTATGCACTATTAAGTTTTTTTTAATTAAAAAAATTAATTTATAGAATAAAACAAGCATTACCATAACATAGTACAATTAAAAAATAATTGTATATGAAACTGCTAATCTACTATGCACAACTTGCTATTCATTTCAAATATATAACAAAATTCTCATGTAAAATTTTTTTTCTTCCCTCCTCCCACCCCCACCCTTGAGATGGCTACTATTAGACACAAATAGGTACACACACACACACACACATATATATGCATATGTGTGTGTGTATGTGTGTATGCATATATACATAAAATTATTCTATACATACTTCTGTTTATCAGTTCTTTCTCTGGAAGCAGATAGTGTCTTTCTTCATATGTCCTTTTTAGTTAATTTGGGTACTTATTAATAGTCAAAATAACTTATTCAAAGTCATCCTTAAAACAATATTGCTATTACTGTATACAATGTTCTCTTAGTTCTGCTCATCATTTCACTCTTCATTATTTTGTTTTTCAATGTTTTTTTTTTCTAAAATCACCTAGCTCCTCATTTCTTATAGCACAGTAGTATTCCATCACAATCATATATCACAACTTGTTCAGCCATTCCTGAGTTGTTGGGCATCCCTGCAATTTCCAGTTCTTTGCCACCACAAAGAGAGCTGCTATAAACATTTTAAAATGCCGAGGTTCTTTTCCTTTTAACTTGATCATCTTTGAAAATAGGCCAAGTAATGGTATTGCTGGGTCAAAGGTATAGGTAGTTTAATAACTCTTTGGCCATAATTCCAGATTGTTCTCCAAAATGGTGGTATCAGTTCATAACTCCACCAATAAGGAGTGTGTATCAATTTTTTCCCATTCCCTCCAACATTTGTCACTTTCCTCTTCTACAATTTTAGCCAAAGTAATTGGTGTAAAATATCTCAAGGTTGTGTTAAGGTGCATTTCTATAGTCAAAAATGATTTTGATTTCTTCATCAAAAAGTACCTGTCAACATCCTTTGACCATTTATCAATTAGGGAATGACCCATATTTTTATAGATTTGACAAAGTTCTTTATAACTTTGAATATGTTACCTTTATCTGAGAGTGTCTATAATCCCCTCCCCCATTCTCTGTTTTCCTTCTGATCTTGGTTACATTTGTTTTATTTGTGCAAAACCTTTCTAATTCAATGTAATCAGAATTATCCATTTTATGCCTAACTTGGCTCTCTATCTCTTGTTTATTCATAAATTGTCTACCTATCCATAAGTCTAAGTAATATGTTCTATGTTCTAATTTTCTTATAAAAATCTCTCTTTATATCACTATTAAGTTTTAAGGTTCACAGCCTCTGATTATTAGACATCCTTTTTGCTATGGATCCCTGTAACATATTTTCTTTCCTTCTAAGGACCTCAAGGAATTGCCTAACTGCTTCTTGGTTTACGTCTTCCAACTAGGGCTTTTCCCTATTCTCATGACCTCTCTCTAATATTCCTTTTCACAAAAGGTAGGCTAAGGTATTTATTGTTAGCAACAATGAGATTGTGTGGAAGTGAAAGGTTTAAAAAATAAAAAGTTCCTCCTCTCACTCTTGTCTTTTTTCCACTTAGGAAGGTACCCTAAGGTAATGGATTGTCTGTAGACCAACCCAGGTGACAATCTGCTTGCTACATTTCAGAGCAACAACCTGGCTCAGTGATTGTTCTGAGTGATTTCATAAGGCACGCCAGACTTCTGGACCAGGTGTAAGGGATAAAGGGAATGAATGGATTAAAACAAAATAAAACAAAGCAAAAACCAAAAAAACCCAACATTCTCCTCTTCGACAACGTTTATCACCTGTCTGAGTTTTTATCCTGCACCTAAACTGATGTGAGAAACAATTATTTCTCTCTGGCATTAATAACTAATCATTGTAACAGGACCAAGGTTTTTCTCCTTTTCTACTTCCTCATTCAGAAAGCAACCAGTGTGGGAAATCTTAGGCAGAGATTTAGCAAGGCCGAGATCTAATCCAGGGCTGGGGAACCTGTGGTCTGGAGGACTCATGTGGCCTTCTAGGTTCTTGGTTGTGGCTTTTTGACTGAATCCAAGTTTTACAGAACAAATCCTTTTATTAAGGGGATTTGTTCTGTGAAGTTTGGATTCATTAGAATTATTTGATTAGATTTTATTATCTAATTATTAGATTAGAATTATTCTAACCAGAAAGAAAAATAAATTTTAAGTTTGGGCTAATGGGTGCACTCCTGCTCATTGTGTTTGCTCGGACAGGTCTGGGAAAATGTAGATACTCCCTTTTGTCAGACATCTGATGTGGAAATTGATGTCTCTTTAACCAAGATTTGGGTGACCCACCCCAAGAACCTTGCAATATAGCTCAACCTCTCACTGTAATATTCATTTTCTCATTAATTATCAACCAATCAGGGTCGACTACCAGCCTGAGGAACACCTACCCTTCTAAGAGCATATAAACTGTGACCTCACCACTATGAGGGGTCTTTGGTCTAAGAGAGACAACCAAATGACCATTCTTTTTATTAATAAACATTCTGGCCTTATTAACAAAATGATTAAATTACCCAGAAACCACGTCTCTTGAACTTTTTAAAATGCCACACTGATGAAAAGTGAAAAACAGAATTGGAGTTGGGGACTTCAGCCAATAACAGGAGGGAAGACATTCGCAAATAGGGCACCAGGGAGGAAGTAAAGAAAAGTTCCTATTGATACCTCCCACAGAGACACAGTTCCCAACTGTTAATCACTAGGTAAGAAACACATATTCCTAAATCAGGAACTGCCCGTAGTTTTATTAGAAAACGATTAGCCATCAAGACTAGAGCTAGAGCAGGGAAGGAAAAAAAAAACAAGTAAAAAAATTACCCTAATCCAAGAACAATCAAATTTAAATTTAATATACTCTTATGAAGCAATAACAATAATAAAATGGATAATAAGAAAGTTATTTTAGTTTGTAATATACTACAGTGCAAGAATGATTGTCAACTTATTATATTACAGCACAAGCTAATGTTCGGGATCCAAACTGAACCTTATTTTCCTGGAACTGTGCCACAGAGAGATGTCTACAAGCCAGGTCATATCGTCCTGTTATGCTGAAAGAATGATGGTAAATTTACTATCCTCCCCACCTCATTATTTTCTGCTATAAAAGACTCCCCAGGGCTCTGCTCAATGCCAGCCCTGGTAGAATAAGCATTAATGATCCTCCAGGAGTCACCAGTATCCAATAGATAGCACAACTGTCTTTTATTCAGCACTGTTAAAAAACAAAACAAACAAACAAGAAACTCAAGATTCAAAAGAAAAGATTCCAACACAATATGATTAGCAAAGTCCTACCTATATTCATACTATTTAAGATTCATGTTTCTGTCTCCAAGAAGGTAGCAAATAGCATGGCTTTTTTTTTTAAACAGTGCTGCTATAAAAATATTATATTGGTGGATTAGTGAATGTAATAAAAGTAGACCCAAAATAGACGAGCAGCAATGGAAAGGTTAAATGCAAAAGAAAAGGGCTTTGTAGCCTGGTTATGCCTCAAAAGTCATTAAAGATGTTTTATATACATAACATTTACTCAAAATTGCCATGTAATTTTCCTTATTATTTTATCTCTATTATTGAGACCAATATGTGTACACAGATTAGTACCTCCACTAAAAATGACTGAATAGAACCCTTTATTGAAGTTCTCCCTCTTATTTAATATTAACTCTAAAACAAAATTGTTTTCTATTTTTTTCCCCTTGGAAATTTGTGCCCCCATATTTTTTTTCTACTCGTGTGTGTGTGTGTGTGTGTGTGTGTGTGTGTGTGTGTGTGTGTTTTCCCTCCTGTTTTGTTTTCCAATCTGCCTTATGAAGATTGAGCTTTGATTTCTAATGTTAATGTGTAAGGGTTCGGCTTAGAGAACATGTTCTGGGTGCAGAGGGCCGTTCTAACTTGCTTAATGAGTGCTGTAGGAAAACAGTATTCCTATAGCATAGGGGAATTTTGTTAAATTTTAAAGTATATCAGTACAACTATGTTGCACGTGATCACAAAACAGATTCAGTGTTTGGAATGGCCCTATCATTGCTATGCTAGGGACAGAATAGGAAACTATAGAATAAAAAGTGATGCTTTAAAGAAAGAGAAAGAGGATGGCCTAGAAGATGGAGACCTGGATTCAAGTCGTTTCTGACACATATTGGCTACTTGCCCTAGGCAAGTTACTTTAACTTCCACACAGCTTTCTAACACTATAAATTATTTCCTCCCCTGGGAATTCCTTATACCAATGAAATCACAGTTCCAGTACCTCTCCTTATCTTTTTTTTTTTTTTTGGCTAGGCAATGGGGTTAAGTGACTTGCCCAGGGTCACACAGTAAGTATTATGTGTCTGAGGCAGGATTTGAACTCAGGTCCTCCTCAATTCAGGGCCGGTGCTCTATCCACTGCACCACCTATCTGCCCTCCCTATCTTTTTAAGAGAAGATTTTTAGTTTGCAAATAGAAGAAATTTTTCCCAAGGCAAACAAAGAAATATTTTTTAAAACTCCATCAAGGGGAAAAAAAAGTAAATGTTCCATCTACATTCCACTTCTTTGCCTCTTCTCTTCAAATTTCCTTTATACTCAAGATTTCATTATACTCATTAAGATTTCTAAGATGTCTTTTCTACTTTACCCACCTTCCTTTGCAAGATATTTTGCTGAACACAACCACAGGATCACAGATTGAAGGCCCGAAAGGAATACAGAAGTCATCTTGTCTATCTTCCTCATTTCGCAGATGTAGAAATACATATACTGTCAGAGAGGTTCATCAACTTGCTCCAGGTCAGAAAAACAGTTATGGAGTTAGGAGCTGATCCCAGGTCTTTCTGACTCCAAGTCTAGCACTCTCTCCACCACTGCAAGTATTTTTTTTTAAACACTATTTTGTATTTAGAAATGCCACATGGTATAGTGGAATTTCTTTGTGACTGCCATAATTATCACTTAGCTGGTGGCATTCAATTTCTCTTTCTTTCTCTTTCTCTCTCTCTCTCTCTCTCTCTCTCTCTCTCTCTCTCTCTCTCTCTCTCTCTCTCTCTCTCTCTCTCTCTCTCTCTCTTCTCTCTCTCTCTCTCTCTCTCTCTCATGAGAGGCATAGGGAGTCATTGGACCGAGCAGGACTTGAAATAAGGCCTGGTCTCACATTCTTCAACACTTCCCAATCACATGATTGTCTTAAAAATCATAGAATTATAGCTTTAGAGCTGGAAGAGATCTTACAGGTCATCCAGTCCAACCACCTAATTTTACAAAGGAGAAAACTGAGGCTCCAAGACTTGCCCAAGGTCATGCAGGTAGAAAGTGGCAGAACTGACATTTGTAACCTTTTCCTTTGGCTCCAAATTTAGTGCTCTATGATATTGCACTATTGATTATCTTTGCCTGTCACATATCTCTGCTAGAAGAGAGCCATACATACACATGTAGATATAGATAGAGGAAAATATATCATGTAGAATTATTACTTAAATAGACTAGAAATTGTGACACTTTCTTACATTCTAAAAATAAAAATTGAATTATTTTAAATTCCATTACAGTTCTAACCCATGTGATTTAAGGGAAGGCTACTTTTATGGTTCAAATCACATACCCATACATTTTTACCTTCAAAGAACTATAAAATACCAATTAATTAAGGGCAACCCTCCTGTGAAATACTGCACAACTATTTTGGAGCATTTTTTTCCTTTATATTACCATAAATTTTGAAAAAAAATATTACTAGAGTATCAGCTGTTTATAGTTCAATTCAATTCAATTAGTAGTCTTTGAATGGACATGACACTCCTACTAAAACATGATTTGGTCACAGTGATAAAATCTAGATTCTTGGGGTTCTGGGACCCTGAAACAGCACAGTGGGTCCTGCCTGAAAGTATTTGACCCAAATCTTTTTTCAGCCACAGAAAAAGTTTATTAGGGATAAATCATATAGGCCAGACTCTTAAGGAATCTGAAGAGCAGGAATGAGGAAGTCTCAGCATTTAAGTGGGGCCAGGGTGAATCTTATAATCACTCAAATAATTTGGATGTTCAGAGGAGGGCCTGGGAGAAAGATCCTGAAGGTGGGGTGAGTTTAGGGAGAATTCCGATTGGAATGTTTGAAAGGTTGAATAGACAATGGGAATAGATAATGAAGGGAACTGGAAGGAAGAGGTTTGAATGGGGTCTGGATAAGATCTAAAGTGGGAAATATACTAGGGCTTCATTAGATGTTCTTTTTTTATTATTATTATTTTTAATTTTAAATTTATTTATTTTTAGTTTTCAGCATTTACTTCCACAAGATTTTGAGTTCTAAATTTTCACCCCATCTCCCCCCCCCCCACCCCAAGATGGCATGCATTCTGAATATCTCTTCCCCTAGTCTGCCCTCCCTTTTATCTCTCCTCCCCTTCTCTTATCCCCTTCCCCTTCTACTTTCCTGTAGAGCAGGATAGATTTCTGTACCCCATTTCTTGTATTTCTTATTTCCCAGTTGCATGTGAAAACATTTTTTTTAAACATGTGTTTTTAAAACTTTGGGTTCCAAATTTTCTCCCTTCCTCCCTCCCCACCTACTCTCAATATAAGTTATACATGTGCAGTTACAAAAAAACACTTCCATAGTAGTCATGTTGTGAAAAACTAGCTCTATTTCCCTTAATCCTAGTCCACCCCTCATTTATTCTGTTCTTTCTTTTGACCCTGTCCTCCTTAGAAGTGTTTGCTTCTGATTACCCCCTTTCCCAATCTGCCCTCCTCTCTATCATCCCCCTGCTCTCTTGTCCCCTCTCCTCCTATTTTCCTGTAGGATAAGACATATTTCCATACCCAATTGAATGTGTATGTTATTCCCTCCTTAAGCCAAATCCTATGAGAATAAGATTCACTCATTCCCTCTCACCTTTCCCTGTTTCCCCTCCACTGTAAGAGACTTTTCTATTCTGTTTTTTTTTGAGATAAATTACCCCATTCTACCTCTCCCTTTCTCCTTCTCCCAGTATAATCCTCTTTCACCTTTCAATTTTATTCTCCAGATATGACCCCTCCATCTTTAACTCACCCTGTGCCTCTATCTATCTATCTATCTATCTATCTATCTATCTATCTATCTATCTATCTATCTATCTATCTATCTATATCTATATCTATATCTATATCTATATCTATATCTATATCTATATCTATATCTATATCTATATCTATATCTATATCTATATCTATACATATATATAATTTTTCCCTCCAACTACCCTAATACTGACAAAGGTCTCATGAGTTATAAATATCATCTTTCCATGCAGGAATGTAAACAGTTCAGTCTTAATAAGTCTCTCATGATTTCTCTTTCCTGTTTACCTCTTCATGTTCCACTTGAGTCTTGTATTTGAAAGTCAAATTTTCTATTCAGCTCTGGTCTTTTCATCAAGAATACTTGAAAGTCCTTTATTTCACTGAAGGACTATTTTTTGCCCTGGAGGATTATACTCAGTGCTTGGGTAGGTGATTCTTGGTTGTAATCCTATCTCCTTTGCCTTGTGGAATATTATATTCCATGCCCTGCGGTCCCTTAATGTAGAAGCTGCTAAATCTTGTGTTATCCTGATTGTGTTTCCACAATACTTGAATTGTTTCTTTCTGGCTGCTTGTAATATTTTCTCCTTGACCTGGGAACTCTGGAGTTTGGCTACAATATTCCTAGGAGTTTTCCTTTGGGGATTCTTTCAATTTCTATTTTGCCTTCTGGTTCTAAAGTATGCAGGCAGTTTTCCTTGATAATTTCTTGAAAGATGATGTCTAGGCTGTTTTTTTGATCATGGCTTTCAGATAGTCTAATAATTTTAAAATTCTCTCTCCTGGATCTATTTTCCAGGTCAGTTGTTTTTCCAATGAGATATTTCACATTGTTTTCTAATTTTTCATTCTTTTGGATTTGTTTTACAGTGTCTTGATTTCTCATAAAGTCACTAGCTTCCAATTGCTCTATTCTAATTTTTAACAAAGTATTTTTTTTCAATAAGCTTTGGACTTCCTTTTCCATTTGGCCAATTTTTCTTTTTAGGGCATTTTTCTCCTCATTGGCTTTTTGGACCTCTTTTGCCACTTGGGTTAGGCTATTTTTTAAGGTGTTATTTTCTTCAGTATTTTTTTGGGTCTCCTTTAGCAAGCTGTTGACTTGTTTTTCATGATTTTCTTGCATCACTCTCATTTCTCTTCCTAGTTTTTACTCTACTGCTCTTACTTGCTTCTCAAAATCCTAACTGAGCTCTTCCAAGGCCTGGAACAGATTCATATTTTTCTTGGAGGCTTTGGATGTAGGAGCTTTGACTTTGTGGTCTTCTGGTTGTATGTTTTGATCTTTCTTGTTACCAAAAAAGATTCTATGGTCTGACACTTCTTTCGAGGTTTGCTCATGATCCCAGCCAATTACTTGAGTTACAAACTCTTTATTAAGGTAGAGGTCTGCTTCCAATGTGGAGAATGTACTTTCTCAAGCTTCAGGGATTTGTACAGCTGTTTTCAGAGTCACTTCTAGGGACCTATAAATTTTCAGTTCTTCCAGGGCTGTATGATATGGGGCAAGGTGTTTATTCTTTTCCTGGCCTGTGCTCTGGTCTATGAGTGACCACAAGCCCTCTTATCTCTCTTGGAACTGTGAGAATTTTCTCACCGCAGACACTACAAGCTCCACCATGCCAGTGCTCTTCCTCGCCCCAGGACCACCCCTCAGAACTGTGACTCAGATCCAAGCACAGGCAAAGCAAGAGATTCCTGCCTCAGCACTGGCAAAGAGATCCCTGTAATCCCTCTGATCAGCCACTCAACTCCGCCTCAGTCTGTGTAAACTCAGGAAGTGGCAGCTGCCCCGGGCAGCATTCAAATCTGGGGGGCTGAGACCTAGCTTCTCTCTCACCACAGAAACAGACTTTTCCCACTGACCTAAGTTGTCTTTGGTAACCACCACAGGTGCCTGAGATTCAGTCCTCTGAGGCCTACTCCAGGTTTGCTGGGGCCTGTGCGCCACATGCCAAACTGAGCTCCTCTTCCAGCCAAGCGCGATATACCTTTCAGATCAACCATCCAGGTTGCTTGGGCTGGACATTTGTTTCATTCTGTCTTTTTGTGGATTTTGCTGCTTTAGATTTTGTTTAGAGCCATTTTTTATAGGTATCTGAAGGGGTTTGGGGGAGAGGTCAACAAGTCACTGTTTTCACTCTGCCATCTTGGCTAGGCCCCCCTGCCCTCCACTTCGTTAGATTTTCAAAGGGAGATTGGGAGAGTCGACAAGGAAAAGCCATTGAGTGGAATATAGCCTCAGGTAACCGTTGTGAAGAGAATGAGTTAAAGGGTTTTCTAGCGTTGTAGACAAATGCGGCCCAAATTCTTTTTGGGGCAAAGGGCAAAGGTCTTGGCTTGAGCCAAATCAAAAGCATGAGAGTTTTAGAGGTAGAAGGGATCATAAGGGTCATAAGTACAATATCCTAATTTTGCAGGTAAGATAATTTAGGCTTACTGAGGCTGACTTTACTAAGGTCACAAATGGAGTAAGCATAAGAATCTGGGTTCTAACATAGTCGATCCTGCACTGTATTGCACCAAGCTGCTTCTGTATGTGTTGGTATGGAAAAATTTTGGACATTGAAAATTCAATATTGTATTTTATTATCCTAGTTTTGAAATCACTTTGTCACTGGAGCTACATGATACTTTTTATTGGCATTCTTTAAAAAAAATATTAACTTGTGAATTATAATTTACAATTGTAATTTACAATGAAGGTATAGGGAACCTAAAACTGAGGAGTTTTACAAATTAATGTGAAATTAAAACAAATCTCAAAAAAACAGATTACCAGTGACATTTAGGAACAAAATTTTCACAGTGAAGAAAAGCTCATAATTTAACTTTAAAAGTGATACTTTTTAAAATTGCAATATTTTGCAGTTTCTGATCCATCTTGGGATTCTTGGGATTTTGGGGAAACATATGTGTTATCTTTCACTGCCATTGAACAGTTATATGCGTAAATGTTTAAAACACTGAAACAATGAACAGATCTCCTTTTCAGTTTTTTTTTGTGATATTCTGTTACATTAAAAATAACTGAAATTATCATCTATAAAAAATTAATCTTAAGCATTTGATTTTCCATGAAGCAGACATAATAATATTAAAGCAGCCAGAAGAAAGCTTTCATTAAGTTTGCTGAGTAGCTGAGTTTTGTTATGGTTGATTTAAATTCAAAGGTTGATTATTCAATGAGTCAATCTAAAGATAAGAATCACTAACCCTTCCTGGAGCACAGGAAGGACTATAATCATTATAAATTCCATTCAGTCAACTTCAGTACTTTTAAGTTGACTTAATTAAAGGGGAAAAGGAGAGGGGGAGAGGAAGATTTGGCTCCCTTTGAAGCAATGTGGAAAACCAGCTTTCACTTAAATCTGAAGATTTGGATTTGAATCCTGGTGGTGTCATTCACCAGCTAAGTGACTGGAGGCTCACTTTTCTTATAGTTGCACTAGACACCTTACAGATCTCCCGTTAAGGAAGGACTTTACAAATAAACACAAGTATCCAGATCACTTAAATAAAAATGATTCTTAAATCTAAATGTATCCACAAATACTAGAATAACTGCTCCTCCCACATCCACACACAATCAACAACAACACTTGAGAATCAATTTAGCGTCAAGTATAAAATTAATGAGAGTATGTTTGATAGCTTCGTTCAGATTAATAATAGTCCCCATTATGGTAGCTAACTGGTTCCCTGTAGATTCTTCTTGATGCATCCCATACTAGCATCTTCATTAACAATCACTTTTGATGACTTTCACGTACTTTCACTTAGCTCATTCATAGGGTCAAGAACATATTTACCTAACAACAAATATACTTAGACTGTTCTATAAAACACATTCAACTATTTCCCACCATCTCTATCATATCAATATAGCAAGAGTAAGACCATATCTTCACAGATGCCTTAATTTGCAAAGCACTTCTCATACATTGTTCAATATCAGAAACTCATATGATTTTTTCAGTGGAAATGACGATAAAGAAGACGCATTATCCTCTTTTCTGTCGCTTCACCTTAACAAGCAAGGGACCATTCCCCCTGACTTGCAGCTAAAACATTCCATATGTCTTCTCTCCCCTATTAGCATCTCCAGTGCTTAGCAAAGTGTTTTTTCACACAGTGATTAATAAATATTTACTCTTTTTTTTTCTTTCATTCATTATCTCATTAGATCCTCAGTATATCTAGTGATCTCTTTCCAGGCATATATGGCTTGTCCCATGCAGTTCTGAGAGGAAGAAATTCAATGGGTTTGACACAAGTCATTCTTGGTAAAGTCATATGGATTATTCTGTTATGCTCTTCTGGGTGGTTCTAAATTGATTCTGAAAATGTCTTCCCCAGTATCCAAGATAAGCTAATAGATCTGTAACCAACACTAATATTCACCACTTTCAGTTAAAAGATGGGCACACTATATGTCCTTGCCAATCCTTAAAGACTTGAACTGTTCTCTAGGGCTTCTTAAAAATAACAGGTAACAACTTGGTAAAGATAATAGAACAAATTTGTAAGGTAACTTAGGGTCGGATGTAATGAGTCAACCAATTTAATGGCATTTTCATTTTAAACATTGTAAAGGTTTGCTTCCAAACAAGGGAACAAATTAAGAGTGACTGGGGGCATTTAAGAACCCCTAAATAAGAATTCTGCCATCTGATCATCAATGTCAATTAACTAATAACAAGTTAGCTGGTATGAATATCTTAAAATATTATATAGACTTCATGGAAAGGGAGGACATGGTTAATACTGACTGTATTAAACTAATATACTCTCAAAAATCAATATATTAGATTTATGGAAAATTATCCAAAAGCACCAAAGCTAAATTAACTATCATATTAGTGAGGGAGGAAATCTTCAGGTAAGCATCACATATGCAAACTAAAAAAGATCAGGAAAGACAGGCCCAGAGAAAATACCAAGTGTCCTTTGTTCGCAGAACACTAAGTAGTATGAACATTCTGTCTTCACCCTAGCTTCTTCTTCTTGCCATCACTTAAGAAGTTCGTCTTGGTCAGATGACTAAGTGTCCCTTTTTGGACAAATCTTTAATATAAATTAAAATAAATAATAATTCAATAGCTAACATTTACATAACAATTTAAGGTTTGTTTTACATACACTATTTCATTTTATTCTCATAATACTGTGAAATAGATACTATTATTATTTCCATTTTACAGATGAGGAAACTGAGACAGAGGGGTTAAATGACCTATCTAGAGTTATACAACTAACAAAGTCTCTGAGGCAGGATATGAACTCTGGTCTTCCTGACTCTAAGTCCAACACTTTGTCTACTAATTCTGTCAAGTCGTGTAAGATCCTGCTGCCAAGATTTTCTCTAAGACTCTTAACATTAGATATGTTTTCATTCTTCTAGTATCTAATATGTAAGGCACCTTCAAGAGCTACTCCAATCTATTCAGCATACAGATAAGGAAAATGAGGCTCAGAGAGGCACAATGACTTGCCCAAGGTCATGCAAGTAATTAGTGGCAAAACCAGGAACACAAGTTTTTGAGTACAAACCTATTGCTCTATCCAACAGCTTTATATTAACGCGTCATTTTATCATCTCTGTTTTAGAGGTGAGAAATGAAATCATAAGAAAATTTGGTGTTTTGCCGTGAGTCATACACAAATTCCTATTGGTACTAGGAATAGAATTCCTAGTATTGACCTATAAATTTCTTGCTAAATCAACATCAGGAAAAGTAATTGTAGAAAGATAAGAAAGCAGACAAACTGATGGAAAATTATATTGCTTACTCATACTGTTGTTTAATTTAAGGCTTTTTGTTCTTGTTACTCAGACATACCTATTTCCTTCCATTTGATTTCTTTCATCACTTCCTATTTATGCATAAGAAGGAAATAGGCATTTATTAAGCACTTAGTAAGTGCCAGGCACTGTGCTAAGCACTTCATAAATACTATCTCATTTGATCCTTAAAACAACAGTTGAGGTAACTGAGGTTAAATGGCTTGCCCTGGGCCACAAAGCTAGTATCTGAGGATGGATGTGAACTCTACTCTTCCTGGCTCCAGGCCCAGCTCACAGTCAACTGCATTTTTTAACTATCTCTGAAAATAATGAACATTTTTCCAAAGGGTCAGAATTCACAACTCAACAGACATTTTATCATTAAAAATCTTCTAGAACAAGGTACTGCATCACAGCCGAAGATTGACTGTTATGCCAATTCATTTAAAAAATATTTTATGAATATACTTTAGAGAAAATGTAAGAAATTCATTAATTCCATAGGCTTACCCACAAATGCTCTTGTTAATATAATACATTTTTGCAGCTTAGTAAAAAACAGGGGCCATATAATTTGCTCTACTGGTGTTTTACAGTAAATAGACAATTTTGTAAAGAATTAGAGGCATTCTGAGATTCCATAGGACTCCAACTAGACAAACAGCTACCTAAAATCCTAACAAAATTATTTTATTCAGTCTTTTACATGCTCTGTCCATCAGTTAAACTCTTCCACAACAACCTCTGCAGTAATAGTCTGTAACTCATCAAAATTTGGTCTTAAAACTCAGGCCAATTGCAAAAAAAAGAAAAACATAGGAAAATAGCTAAGTCCTTCACTAACTTGGAAGGGCCATTCAGGATGTCCATAGGATTGCACCAAAACAAATGAAGATCACAAAAAAGCTAACAAATGAAGATCATAAAGAACTAGTCAACAGGGCTCATTATAAGCAACAAATATAACAGATGGGAGAGTTTGCCTAGAAACCTTCTTTAGGGTTGTGTCATTTAAGTTACTCCAATGCTTTTTTAGAATTTGCCACAACAAAATCACTACCTGTTTGATGGTAGGGAAGTCACTGACTCTCTCTGGGCCTCAGTTTCCACATCTATAAAAAAAAGGGGGTTGGAACAAGATAGTCTTTGAGGTTTCTTTTAGCCCTGTATCTACAATCCTATCATCTCTGATCCTCATTGTGAATTCCTTATTTTCAAAGCAAACAATAGCATGATAAATGGTTAAGAGACTCATTAAGGAGAATCATTTGTGAATAGGTTCAGTTCAATTCAATAAGCATTTATTAAATGCCTCCTGTGCCAGGTGCTAGGCATACAAAGACAAAAAGGAGGGGAAAACAACAGACAAAAGTCCCTGCCACCAAAGAACTTGCATTCAGAGGCTCTGCCACACTTTGAACATTTAAACATTAAAATGGCAAATTCACAAAGCAAGTAAGGATAACCTGGAAAGCACAACATATCCTTCAGATGATCATATTTTGAAATTAAAATGCCAATGTGATCGGTGAGAAGTTTGCCTCAGCGACAGTCATCTTAAAAGATGAATAGCAAGTGAAGAGAAGAGATGGCAAAAGACAGTGTTTCCAAGTTTCAGAAGGAAGTTTAGCAGAGTAGGAGGTTAAAGTAGATAAAAAGAGGAATAATGGCATTGAGCTGCTGTGGCAAGAGACTGGTGGGGGGCAGCTAGGTGGCACAGTGGATAGAGCACCGGCCCTGAAGTCAGGAGGACCTGAGTTCAAATCAGGCCTCAGACCAAACACTTGACACTTAGTAGCTGTGTGACCCTGGGCAAGTTGCTTAACCCCAAATGCCAGGGGAGAGAGGGGAGAGAGGGGAGAGAGATTGAATTTCATGTAATGGAAAGAATACTAAATTTTGTGTTAGAAGACTAGGTACAAATGCTGCCTCTCCTATTTATTACCTGTTTGACCTTGGGCAAGGTCTTCTAATCTAGGCCTCAGTCTTCTAATCTGTAAAATGGGATGAGATTGAACAGATAACATCTAAAATTCCTTTCAGCTCTAGCCCTTGTGTGCCTGGGTCTATGGGAGATGGGAAGAACGCAGAGCTACCTTTGACACTTTTTAAAAAAATAAGCTTTATGTTTTTTCCTCTCTCCATTATCCTTTTTTGTCCTCCTTCCTCATGATATTGCTAACCTCTGTCCCAATACTACTTTCAGTGCTTAAACTAACTTAATAAGGGCTCTCACAAAGGGCACCACCTACCCCACAGGATGACTAGAAGACTACTACCCCAGGATCAAGTTACTTGGGGGAATCTGCACCCCTAACACTCGAGCTTGCAAGCTTCTACTAATGTGTTTATCTGTAATAATCAGAGGACACAAGTACTTCAAAGGAAGGGCATTTACTGAAATGGCATAGTAAGAAAAGTAGCAACAAAACATATCTTGTACAGACCTGGGGCTTACACGCCCACAAATACACACAGTATCAGTGGAGTGCCAGACCCCAGATCCTACCAAAGACACCCTATAAAGCACCTTAGATTCTCCAATTTCTTTCACTTCTTCACAATCAAAATTCCCACTATTTAATGTAGATTACAGTAGATCCACAGATCCTCTCAGTTTTAAAGGTCTTAACATAAGGTCTTCTATAAAGAAAAACCTTATAAAATGTACTATATGCAAGAGATAATGGGGGTGGGGAGGGGCAACAGGACCTTAGCATATACATCTCTTCTTCGCTGTGAAGTGACACCCACCCTCACACACACACACACACACACACACACACACACACACACACACACACACACACACACACACACACACTGTGATTCCAACCTATTTTATTTCACATAACTCCTCTTCATGAATGCTAACTTCTAGACAAAATGGACTTCCCAAAATTTGACACTGCATCTATGGTCTCAGTGCTCAAAAAAACCTTTCCTCATACCTGGAATGCATTCCTCATCTATACCCTTCATAATCCTTATTTTCCTGCAAGGCTCAAGTGAGATGTTCCCTTTCTGTGAAGCCTTTCCTGAGGTCCTCTGTTCAAAATACCTTACATATGCTTAGCTTGGCATATCCTGTTACTTACCCAGGGGAATGAAGGAGCAATTCAGCAGGAATACAATTTGGTATCTTGGTAAGAGAGTGGGCCTCAAAGCTAGGAATATTTGAAAGAAACTGGGTTCAAGTCCTGTCTCTGACATTGTGTCAGGCAAGTAGGCTTAACATCTTGGCACTCTAAGCAGGAATCTTAACACTATAAATTGTAGAGAAGCTGCCTACCTACTTTTGAAGATGGAATTTTCTCACCTGGAATTTTCCTTATACCAATGAATTATAGGTCTGGTCCTTATCACCCTAACAGCTGTCTTTAAGCACTTTGAAGGACTGCCATGACAAGGAGAAAGTTATGCTTTCTCTGTTTGACCTCATAGGGCAGAACCAAGGGCAATGTGTAGAAATTGCACAGCAAAAAAATACAGGCTTGATGTAAGGAAAAACTTCCTAACAATAAGAGCTATCTAAGAATGAAATGGGCTTCTTTTAGTGGCTGGGGGTTATTTCCCAGGAGAGGTCTTCATGGCAAAGGCAGGATACCACTTATTGGGAAAATGGCAGGAGGAATTCTTGTACAGGTATGGCTATTTAGACACAAAGGCCTCTGTTTTCCAGTTTGTTAGCTTTTGTGATGCCATGGAAATAAGAGGTTTGGGCTAGATAATCCTTAAGACCTATTCCAGTCCTAAAATTCTATAGTTTTGTTTAGGGTTTGAATGTGTGTGAGGTTAAGGGGGTAGATGAAACAACCAAAGTAAGGTGTCTCCAGGTGGCTCAAATAGAAGCCTAAGGATCCCAGTGATTTGTGCTCAGCAAACCACTAATATTTCAAAGGTATTTTTTTTTTCCCATGGTAGGATACCACCTTAACAGGAATTAAAAACATGTCAATCATTTCAAATTATATTATCCATTATCTTAAATAATATCTTATATCTGTTGTCCTCCTTTCCTTCCTGTCCCAATGGATAGATTGTAAAAATTATAGTTTAGAAGGCCCAAGTTCAAATTCTGTCTTGGACACCATCTGTGTGACCTTGAACAAGTCACCTACCCTCTTTACAGTAGGGTTCTGTTCTAGAAGGAAATTTAAACTTGTTAAATCATTTTATGGATTTTTTTTTATTATCTATAACCCTAGGATCTTCTTTCTCTTTCTGCTCTTACAACTTTTCATTTATACCCTCTACCCCAGGGTAGTCTGAATGAATAAAAAGAAGAAACATCAGATCATAGCTTTAGAACTGGAAAGGAGACTTGAAGACCATGAAGTCCAATCCTCCCATTTTATGGATGTATGGGACAAGTGAAAGTTTCTCATGTAAGATGTAAGCTATGCTCCATAAATATAGTAAGGCTTCAGCATGAGCTGGGCCTAAGTTTCACTTTCATTTCTGGGGAAGGGGGTTGTGCACCAGCTGCCCACCCCTCTCCCTTGTTTTATAACCACCCCCTCTGTTGTTTTGTGCCTTGACTTTACCAAATAAGGCAATCCTCTAGCTCCCAAGCTAGTTTTGAGTAAAATGTATCTCTTGGGTTCTAAATCTAGACTGTGAGGTCTCATGCCTCAGCCAATGAGGACAAAGAGTTTGAGACAAACAGGTGGGGAGGGGGCTTTTTGGAGTGGTTTGTCTAAGACTATATACTGCTTGCTGTTGTTTGTGCTTCGCCTCTCTACACCAGTCTGCCCTGGGTAGGAGATACCCAACTCTCGGGCGAGACTTGCTAGAATAAAACCTGTTTTCTACCTGGAGGTACCTCTGAGTTTTTATTTTGGTAAGTGGTCTCTATTCCACTCATGGATGATGAGACAGAGAAACAGAATGTAAATGACTTGCCAAGAGTCACATAGTTATTGGACGTCTGAGACAGATTTGAACCCAGGTCTTCCTAATTCCAAGCCCAGTGTCCTATCTACTATGATGTGTTACTTCTAATTCGAACTTATTATTTTTTTTCTTGTTTGTTAGGGACTCTTGCAAAAACCCTTGATGAATGAGAAAGCAGATGCTAAAATAAAAACTACTTTTTGATTTCACTTATGAAGGTGCTGTACTTCTACCATTTAAGATAAGTATACATTTAATATAAATGCAGGAGGGCAAATTGGGATCAGTGTTCTTCAAGACCCTTTAAACTATTAAATTCCTCCATCCTCTGATTTCATGGGCTTGCTGAATTACTTTAAAATGCTTTTCTTTGACTAGCCTAGCATCTAGCAATGAATAAACTCCTAATTCAGATGCAATAAAATAAATAACATGGGAAAAGAAGAGAGAAACTGTCCTAATCATTCTTACGCAGTCAAATACTTGCACATATAATAATGTTTACTAATAGCTGGGTTGTTGTATTAGCTTTCATAATTCAGGATATTATATGACTTTGCTTTAAATCAGCATTTTGGGAATTTTTCCACTTACCTCTGCTCTGGATTTGCTCAATGAGATGGGCCAATTGCATACTGATAAACGTCTCTGGATCTTTTAAACATATAATAATCTAAACATGAAATGGGTGGATGGTTGCTTTTCAATTTGTGAAACGGCTCTGAGGTTGTAAATAAAGGGAAACTGGATGGCTTTCAAAAGTACAGATTATGTTTTTCAATTTTCTGTGATTCAGTGCTTCCAAGATATACTTCTTCAAATCTCATATTAATATTTAAAAACTGTTTTTATTTTGCTGTCATACTTGAGGAGAGCAAGTGAGAGCAACAGGCAGGGAAAGTAACAAAATGCAGAAACCAGAGAGCATCATTCATCATGCCTCCATATTTGAACTGGGTCGGGGAAGGGGTGGAAGGGCAAGAGGCAGAAGAGAAGGAGAGATGTAGATGTTTCACGCTTTCTGATTTTTGAGATTACAATGTAGAATGCTTTTGGTTAGCCACTTATTTATTGCATTATCTGCCATCCAAATATTTTCATGTGTCCCCAGTCCTCAGCTGCTTTCTAAGTGAAAAACTAAACACTTTTTGCTTCATTGGAGCGCCATACTATAATCACAGCTCATTATGTGAAATGTAAACAAGCTACATCAAATGTGCTGGCAAGGTAAAACTTTGACAAGAAAACAGGAGAAGCAAACCAACAAACCAACCAATTTTCAGACTAGCTCAGACCTTTTTCCCCTTTCTACCTCCCCGCCCCGCAATTGCACAACTGACTTCTCTTCATTAGCAAATCAGACTGTACTCCTATAATTTAAATTAAAAAAAAAAACAACTGAAAAGAGAACTTGCACATATGCAACTCAGTGAATACTCTTCCCTTATTATTATTCCCAAGAGGTTTTACTCTGACAACCTTTAGCCTCAGTGATAACCTCAAAAGGAAAAGATAATCCACTGCTGACCCACTCAGCCTGAGAACTTCCCTTTCTTGTGTTTCAGTCACTGGTGAACCTGCCCACATGAAAACAAAACAAAACAACTAAAGCCCAACTGCTGTTACCAAGGTAAGTCTGAAAGCTGCCAACTGCTTTTTTTTGGAGGGCACTGTGCTGGGTCTCCTCAATGCCTTTACTAGCCTATTTTTTTTACAGTGTCTAAATCCAAGAGTTGTACATCCATTTAACTAAGAACCATCACTGATTTAAAGCTGAACTTAAAAACTCCATAAGAAAATCCCCAAATAAAAATAAATTAAAAATTGCTTGTAAATTTGCATTCTCAATTGCAATAATATTTGTAATAATGTCTGTCTTCATAAGCATTAATCTAGAGGGTCAAGGCTAGAAATAAGTTAGAATCAGAATTTTTAAAGAGAAGAGACAGAGTATTTAGCCCAATCCACCCATTTTATAGTTGAAAAAATTGAGGCCCAAGGGAGGTGACTTGCCCAAGGTGATACAACTACTGTGTGGAACAGTCATGGCTTAAACCCAAGTTTCCTGATCTCTACAGTACAACATAAACCCAACTTTAATTCTGAACATTCTTTCTGGAATTCGTCTGTGCCTTAATATTCAATTCAACAAAGACTTAGTAAAATAAAATTTCAATTCAACAAATATTTAGTAAACTTTTCTGTGCGTGGAACTGATGGGGTGCTTGGGTGCATGTGCTTGGACCCCAATTTCTCCCTGGCTTCAGAAACACTATCCCTGACAGTTTCTCTCCAGCCTAACCACCCTACTATCTCTGGCAATAACTTGTGACTGGGCCCAGTGAGGTAAACTGTCTATCTCTCCCTGTTCCAAGAACAAGCTGACCTCTGTAGAATTTCCCTTGTATGGATAGGACTATCTTGTACCAGCAGAACTATCAAGTACTGATGCCCATGGTTACTGTATACAATCCAGAGGTCAAGCTATAGACGTCAACTCCTGAAACTATCTTGTTACAGACATAACAGACCAAAAACACACCCCTTAGGAAACTTCCTCCCTTCCCCCAGCACCCGCAGCATTTTCAGTAGTGAATGACATTGTTGTATTTTATCACCTAATTAGCATACTTGTCACATAATATACTACTTTTCCTATATAAGCTTTGGCATCATTCCTGTTAGGCTGCAAGTTCCCTAAGGAGCTCTGCTCACCATGGCAGGTTCCTTGAGAACCCTGGCCCGCTATATAGCGTAACAATAAATCTTTGTCACCTTGACTCAAAGAATGCTCCAGTCAGTGAATTCATTCCAGAATACCCCATCCTATACTCCGGTCCTTGAGGGGTCAAAATCTCTCAAACTGCAACAGAGCTGTGCTTGGCGTGAAAAAAATGACAGTCATTGCCTTTAAGCTTACAATAAAAATCAATATTTGAATATTCCAATGATCTATGATGTCTTAGGTGAGATTTCCTCCACTAACACAAAGCAAGATAATGTGACCAATCTGATGACTGTCTGTCTCAAACTTAGCTAGGATCTCGAGTGACAAAGGTGACATCCCTGTGCCCATCCTAAAGTTTTTCCAGTTTAGTAGTTCTGAGAAGATTCAATTCTCTTAAAGGGCATTTTTTTTAAAAAACCCAGCATCACTTATATGTCATGGTGGGCATGAGAGTATAGGTTTAGTAGATGGAGTAAAACTAAGTGGTTGAAATGTATAATCTTTACAGTAAGGGAGATAAAAACATGTATGTGGAATTAGATGGGAAATCAGAATGCAGTAAAAGAAGGATTAAGAAGTATAAATTTAAAAAAAAAGATAAGAGGAAGAAAAGAAAAAAAGTACATTTCAGAATGTGAAGGAAGAATTTAATTTTCTAGGTGGCAAAATCTTTAAATAATTTAGAAACAGGCAGTATATCACTGATTTCTTAGAATTTCACCAGTAGGATTTATTCTATGTTTATATACATAGACATATTTTTAGGGACTGGTTAAGCTACATGAATACCTAACACAGTACATTGACACGTGAGAGGTTCTTAATAAATGTTTGCTGATTAATACTGAAAGAACTTAAACCAATATTAAAGAATGGACCCAAAAGATCAGGCCTGGCAATAAAGTCAATGTGTTTGTTAGGAAAAGTCCTAGCATGATGCAGTGAATATAAAAGAAGTCCCTCT
The DNA here is from genome assembly GCF_003287225.1 of Phascolarctos cinereus. Taxonomy (NCBI): domain Eukaryota; kingdom Metazoa; phylum Chordata; class Mammalia; order Diprotodontia; family Phascolarctidae; genus Phascolarctos; species Phascolarctos cinereus. The sequence continues at coordinate 138,654,853 of NW_027556402.1, forward strand.
CTCCTCTAGAGTTCTGGTTCCTTAAGACACAAAGACTTTCTCTAATGATAATTCTTTGTGTAAAGCCCCAACCTGTTTCAATAGGAAAGAAACAAAACAGAGAAACTATAGTCAAAAAAAAATAATGATTAAGAAAGATGGAAATAGGAGGCCTTGAGGGTGACAGGTAAATAGAAATGTTTTGCAGAACCAGGCAGAAACATAGAAGAGAAGTAAATACATGCAGGGTCAAAGGGATAGGTAAAACAGGAGAGGAAGAAAAGCAAAGTATGCCAAAGGGGCCACTTGACTTGTAATAGCTATGTGTTTTGCAGTTTAGAAAAAGTACATAAGCTGCTTGTATCCTTGGACCTTTATTCACTCAGAGGGAGCAAGTAATGACTGGAGAAGATGACTACATACTGCTGTGATTTAGGCATGAATTTGTTGAAAGTAGAAATTAAGCTACTATATAACCCCAGCTCAAAGCGCTCAGAACTCAAGAACAAGCAAGTGGGAGGATGCTGTGGCCTTTTAGACTTCAGATGCCACTTTTCAAAGGACTCTGTCTACTCTATGGATCTGTGGGATACCACTTACTAACAGAAAAGGCTTCTCTGGACCATCCTATCCAGTTTACACACAGTGAGACATCACTGCTCTCCTCAAAACTGCTGTTGTCCTGAAGGGAGTATACGCTGTTTAGGCCTCTTGGCCTTTCCAGACCTAACAAAAGTACTTAATTCAACATTATCGAGCTTCCACTCCTAAACATATTTGGGAACATTTAAAATAATTTTTCAAAGCTAATTAAACATTAATATAAAATGTATAAAATGACTAATCTTTTTCTTTGTTAAACAAGTTCTTATTTAATTAAATTCTTACCATGATCCTATACAAATTCATTTGGCTGATTAAAAGAAAAGAATAGAAAAGAAAAAAAAATCTGAGCTCTAAGACAGTATATGATTCAAAATATTTTCCTTATTTGTGTACATCTAAACTCAACACCTAACAAGCGTTTTCATTTTAACTATATGGGTCCTAATTCTGGTAGAATATACAATTTTGAGCTCAACTATATTTGGTAATTGATATGATGATGATTTATTAATCATGTTATTTAAGGAAACCTTGAATAAATAATACTTTATTTTAAAATGTTATGTGTGTATATATATATATATATATATATATAATGTATATATAAAAGTTTTATTGATTTTTTTATATCATAGAACTTTCCCAATAAATTCTTTCCTCCACTGAAGCTTCTCTTAAAACAAAAAATAAAGTCAACCAACAAAATGATAGCATCTGAGTGTGTAACATTATTCATCTGTAGTCACCAACTTGTCTATGGAGAGGAGAAAAGTATATATTTCTTCATGTGCTCCCTGAGGCTGAAATTAGTCATGCAATTAATCTAAGTTCAGCTGATTTCACAAAAGTCAGCATGGAGTGGTAGACAGTGAAGTCATGAAATTCTGGGGTTCAAGACCTGCCTCTGACACATTCTAGCTGTGTGACCCAGGGCAAGTCACTTGGACATCTCAGTGCCCCAGGTAATTCCCTACGGCTGTAAACTTCAAGACAATTGCTAATATCATCAGGTGAATGAGCCCCCTCAATGGTGGTCTCTGCCAGTGACATCACAGACTGGAAATCTCTCATCTATTTTAAAGGATACCTTTATATGATATCATGTTTGTAGTTGGCAAACTTATGTTTGTAGGATAGATGTGATAAAAGTAAAAGGAAGTTGATTAGGTATCAACCAACTAGATTCTTTTTTGTTACTTTAAAAAAATGGAGGGTTGGAGGGGTGGGTCTAGTCTCTGTATCTTTCCTCAGGGCTAGAAATCTGGTACCCAATGGTGAACATAATCCCTTTGCTGATCAGCACAGAAGCTTTAACTTTTTCTTCTTTCCCAAATGGTTTGCCCCTCCTTAGGCAGACTGGTGGCCTTCCACTCTCAAGGGCTCAATATATTAGTACAAACAGTGAGGAAATTTAATCTGCTTTAGCCCAATTGCAGCTCAGAACTCTTGAACTCAAGGTATTCCCAACCTCAGCACCACGCCTTCCTCACCCCACACCAAGGCCAAACAGGGATTACATGCCAAGCCTAATTAAATAGATTTTAAGAAGTCTCAGCCACAAAGGTGTCAGAGACATCATAATGGTAAGCTTGAGAAAAATGAAACTGTAAGCTTGTTTAAATATATATAATACATTTGATTTTATTGCATCCCCTTACTTTGTTGCGAGCAAAATACATGATATTTTTTAAAGTAACCCTAGCAAACAGGAGATAGTTTTAGCCCATCCCAGAATCAAAACATTTTTTTTATTCCTATCATTCACTTTTCTTTATTTCTCTTGGCCAAAAAATAAAAAATAGAAACAATCCATTTTGAGAGAATAATCAGCCTGGTTGATTTCTATGCTGCTAGACAAAAAGATGACACCTAATGTCAAAATATAAATTGTGGAAAACAAGACATAAGATGTGATAGTGATTTTAAAAGGTTAATGGATTCCTTTATGGTCTCCTCTTACAAAATGTTCAATTTTATTCTTCATCTATAACTAGAATGTTCATAAGAATAAATGACTGTCATCAAAAAGCCACAGTGGCAATGTGTTAATCAAAAATGATATCATCCTAACTGGGGATAGGTATACATTTAACTTCTTCATCAAATAAAAACCCACTCCCTGGATTTTTACAGAATGGTAAGCATTTAACATGTGTTCTAAAAATGTTAATAGAGGCACCCAAGAGAAAGTAAATAAAAAGCCTCAAACAGCAGACAGTCTGGTCCAAATTCAAAGATCCCATCAGAAGATCTCTGTTCATATTTTAGTGTGAACACAGGATACATTTCCCAGTTTGATCCACTTCTCTGTGTCCATTAGTGCATATTTTTAGTTGAGATTTATGACTCCTACTTAAAAACGCAAAACTTGGACATTGGTTCTACCCCTTCCTTTTTCTTGTCAAATGCAATTTGAAATTAATCTGTTTGGTACATGTTAGTGGAAGAAATGTTAGTGCCATCTGTTCCAACCTGTAATACCACCAGCCGTGAGCCTTTTCCCTTCTGTACTTATGGCAATTAGTAATGGCTTGATCAATTAATGGGCAGAATGGAATATGGCTTTGCTGATGCTTTTCTATATTCCATTGCTTGGTATGATAAAAATTACTTTTCAACATGTTCACCTTCACACGTTCACATGATCTTTCTGAACCTTTTTATAATACAAGAACTTGTTTATTTCCAAGTACTGTCCTACCTTATGATTTATATACATAACCATGATTTTGTAGGGAAATGAAGTAGGGACACATAGCTGAGTGACCCTGGACCAGGCACCTAATTTCTTTCAGTGTCTTCATCTGTAAAATGTACATAATGATAGTGCCTACCTCACAGAGTTGTCTTGAGGATCAAATAAGATCATCTCTGTAAACAGTTTGGGAATCTTACAAATCTGTGTAACAATGATATGCTGGAGCCAGATTGTTTGTATTAGCTCAAAAGAGCGTCAAATTTTCAACATGAGCATTTACATCTCAGAAATCAGCAAAGGCTACAACTCGATGTTTTATTGATTGTCTAGCCTTAAGAAAAAAAAGATGGATAAAATGATAATGCAATTAAACTTTAAAGTGTGTCTTGTGTACTTTTTCCCCACAGAGGGCTGGTTGTTAAACAGTTACCAGCATACCATTGGATATAAATGTTAGCAATTATTATTTTACTCAGTTGTCCAGCAGCAATTATAGATTAGTCTAGCAGAAAAGTTCCAAGGGAGAAGAGATATATTTAGCAACAATAGCTGGGCTGTGAACTCATTAGGATCAGAATTGTTAATTCCATTAATAAAGTAACAGTTGCTGTTATATTAATGAATGGCTGCTGTCTAGGTTTCCTGTAATGATTCCCTCCAGGCAGTGAATTCCCTGTAAGAGGGATAAGAGGCTGAATGTACCACTTCTTCTACCACTATAACTTTTAAAAATGTGTTTTGCCATGAGAAGCTGAGACCTGATGCACAACCTGCCTCCAGACTACTTTCCCAGACCATTCATACACTCCACAATCCTGAAAAAAAAAGTCCTCAACATCTTGTTTCTGGTCTCTGTGCTTTTATGTAGGACAGGCCCCATTCCTGAAATGTACTCCTTACCTTGACTTCTTAGAATCCCTAGATTCTTTCAAAATTGAGCTTAAGGCCATCTCTTAAATGAGCCCCTTCAGAACACTCCCAGATTCTAATTTCTCTCTCCTACTTCACAAAACTACTTGTATTTAATTGGCACATAATTTTATATCTACTTTTATGTCTATAGAATATAAGCTGTTTGAGAGCAGAGATTCTTTGAGTTTTAATTTTATACTCATAGGATTTCATGACAGTGTGTGGCCCACATAGGCAGTATCTATGTAAGAAAGGAAGCTAGTTACCCATGTTGCTTTTCTCTGATGCTCCTAGTGCCTTCCAAGTAGGCTGAATAGGTTGATTGATATGATTTAATATAAGGCCCCTCCCCCAAACTATGTTTTGCTCAAAAATTGAATTTCCACCAATTAAATAATCATCTATATTAATAAGCAAATAAAACAACTATAAAAGAACAATCTGGATGGACTAAATTATCCTAATACCAGTCTGCCTTAACTAATCCAATTAAATTTATTTTAACCTCTTTTTTGGGAAGATATTTCTTTCAATCATCCTCATTGTTAAAAATAGAATGTGATTTAAAAACCATAATCTCTGGAGAGGGTTAAGGGATCAGAAAGGCTATCATTTAGACATTAGTACCTGTACTGATTTTGGATTTGGAGGAAATCATTCCTCTCCCTTAACATATTTATATATATATATATATATATATATATATATATATATATATATATATATATATGTATATATATGTATATATTTATATATATATATGTATGTGTATATATATGTATGTGTGTGTATATATATGTATATATTTATATATATATATATATACATATATATAAAAACGGAATCAGTTTTAGGTTAACATTAATGGGAACTATGATAGGAAAATAAATCACAAAAGGGTCTAGATTGGGAGGAGGGTGCTGCTGGTATAGCACCTGATTTACCCTGATGATGGGGTACATGGTAGGAGGAGGGAGACAGCTAGAAGGTACCTAGGAGGATGCCTAGTCCAATCTCTTAATTTTACTGAGGGAAACTGAGGCCCAAGGAAGTTAGGTGATTTGACTACTGTGACAAAGGTAGTAAATTTCATAGATAGGATTTAAACCCCAGTGCCTCTAACTCCAGTAAGAGTATTCTTTCCACTCAACCATGTTCTGACTTTCTGTGTGTCTCATTTATTTTTTGAACATCAGCTAATAGTCTTAGAACCACTTATCTGAATTACTGCCCAGCTGCCAGCAACAGGATGGATTAGCTCAAGGGGAGGAACAGTAATGCAAAGATTGGTGCAAGTTGGGTGCCAAAACAAACTTCAGTCCTGTCTAGGGCTGATTTACCAAGTTTAAAAAATATATTTATCAAATGTCCTCCAAAATTACAACCACACCATGACTGACTCTGGAGGAAATAAATTAGGTCCCATGAGGTAGATACAGGGTGATGATGGAAAAAACAAACCCAGGACTGTCTGCAAAGGAAAAAAACAGTAAACTGGATTGGAGGTTTGAGATATTTAACTTAGGGCTTGAGGAAAAAAGAATGAAATCTATAATTAACACCAAGAACGAAACCCTGGAATTATATATCAAATGGGGTGAATCCTCCAGACCCTTACTTATAGAAAGCTGTGATTACCATTTACCTTATCTTTCTGTCTTTAGTTAGTATCATATGTGTATCTTGAATGTTCCATTTCAGTGTATTTCAGGCACAAATATTTATTAGGCACCAATGATACGCCATGACTGTGCTACAGACTGGAGATACAGGTATTGGAAGAGGAAAGATAGGGGCAGCTAGGTGGCGCAGTAGATAGAGCATGGAACTGAAATCAGGAGGACCTGAGTTCAAATTTGGTCTCAGACCAAATACTTGACACTTACTAGCAGTGTGACCCTGGGCAAGTCACTTAACCCCAATTGCCTTAAAAAAAATAGAAGAGGAAAGATAGTTTCTGCCATCAAGGTGCTTATATTCTAGTAGGCAATACAGCACATAAAAGGGTGCCAAGAAGAGGGTAAGGGATGCTACTACTGGAAATTAAGACTGGCTCCAATAGAGGCACCATGTTGTTGTTGTTAAGTCATTTATCAGCCGTGTCCATTTCTCCATGACCCCATTTGAAGTTTTCTTGGCAGAGATACTGGAGTGGTTTGTCATTTCATTCTCTATCTTATATTATAGATAAGGACCTGAGGCAAGCAAGGGTAAGTGACTTGCCCAGGATGACACAGCTAGTAAGGGTCTGAGGCTGGATTTGAACTCATGAAGATGAGTCTTTCTGATTTCAAACCCAATGCTCTACCATTGAGCTGCCCCATACTCCCACTTATAGTGATCTGATAACAATCGGCTGAAAGGTGGAGAGAGGCTTCTGAAGGTAGGAAGTCAGCAGTAGTTATCTAGCCAATTTAAAAACTAGCCAATTGTTGCTGGCCAAAATAATTCTTAACCCTAATTAGAGTATCACTAGCAGTTGGAGATAATAGCCTGTATATGAATTATATGCCCGAATCAAGAAAATCAAGACAAGACAAAAGGGAACGATTGGTATTTGAGTTGGGTTTTATTTTCATGTACTACACTACTAAATGGAGTTTGTTTTGAATGACCGGCTTTTATCAGAGCTCATCTAGCCAATTCACTACAAACATCATCCAAAGAGAAGTATGAATTCATGAGGGCAGACATAGGGGTGGGAAGAAGAAGAATTTAAAACCCTTAAGTCTGACCCTCGATTGATTTCCTATATTACTTGGTATATAAATGTACAAATATTGTTGGAGGATGTCTGGCAATCTGTTTGCTAGATGAAACATGTGTGAACCTGATAACACCATCAGAAAACATTGTGTGGCCAGACTTAAAAAGCTGAAATAAAGTCTGAGGCACATCCCGTGTCTAATAAAGAGAGGAGAATGGGTATGGGCAGGCTTAGAAATGTGCCTAATGGCATGAGGCAATGTTTGATTAACCACTATAACAGCCATCCAGAGTTATGAGGAAGCAGATTATACAAACTAAAACAATTCTGATGAAGTAAATTATGCTAATAGTATTTTTCTTTTATTAATCCAATTAAATTAATTTTAACATCTTTTGAGGCAGTTAGTCCTTTAAATCACTCCATTACTAAAAATGGGTTATGGTTTTGGAAACCATAACAGCTGTAGTTTTTTTCTTCCTCATTCAGCCAAAAAATCTATAATTGAACAATGCTAATCCTTACTAGATACACAGAGATAGCTCATCTTCTCTGGTTGAGTCTTCAGATATCTTTTGTGTTTCTCTCTCACAAACATTCTCAGCACAGAAAGACTTAGTGGGTTACCTTTGGTGTTAAGTAGATAGTGTGAGTGTATTTTTTTTTCCCAGAAGGAGATTGGCTCACATATTTATGTGTACATTTTTCACTTAATGGCTGGTATCTGAAATTCAGGTGTCTTTTTTTAAAATTATTATTCTTTATTAGACTATGGAAATTGCATGGTAGCTTTTTTTTTTTGTCTCTATGCTCTTGGAACATTTCTATAGTATAGCCTCTGTGATCTTGGAACATTTCTATAGTATAGCAGGAACAACATTATTTTCTTACTCTTCATTTTTTACCTTAAAATATCTCTTTTAATATTAAACCCAAGTTTAATGGCTAATATGGAAATATATTTTGCATGACTTCATATATATATAATCTATACCAAATTGCTTGCCTTTTCAAGAAGGAAGGAGGGGATGGAGAGAGGGAATCTGGAATTCAAAATTTGAAAAATGCTGATTTTTTTATTCAATTGAGAAATATTTAATAAAATAAACAAAATATGTTGGGAAAATATTAAACCCAAATTTAAATAATTTAAATCTGAAATCAAGTCTCTCCCCTAATCCCCCCCCCATTTAGTCTAACAGTTATAGTATAAACTAACACTTCAAATAATAAGCATCCAGCTTCAGCTTGAGTCTGGAACTACTTTAAGTTTTCTCATATTCGATATTTAATTTCTCCTCAAGAATATACATTTTTATTTCATGTTTTATTCCTCTTCCATTAAAGTTCAACCCTTATGGCTTAGGATTCCCAGATCTATATATCAGTCCCTAATAGTTCTCCCAAGCTCTATATAGAGTCCCACAGGACGAGCTGTCATTTGGTTAGCTCAAACCATATGCCTCACAGGCATCTCAAACTCAACATCTTCAAAACCAGAACTTATTATCTTTTCCCCAAACTCCCCCTCATTCCAGATTTCCCTATTACTGTCCAGAGAACCATTATCCTCCATCCTCCTAATCACCTAGCTTTGCAACCTTGGTGTGTCATCCTGCCCTCCTCACTCACACTCACCTAGTGCTGTGCTGGTAAGAGGTTTAACATCTGGCTCTCAAAAAAACAAAAATAAAAACATGTGTGCAGGAAACACTTTTAAGCATAATCTAGATTATTAACATTTTCTCCATCACCTTCTGAAGTTGATAAAATCAATAAAATAATAAATCAAGCCCTGATTTCACAGTTTCTGGGATGTAAATGCACACACTGAAAATGCAAATTGATTCTAAGGAGCCAATGTGAAGATGGTTGTTTCAAGCCCTCTCTAGGACACCCCTGCACTCACCTATTCCCTCCCCCCTTCCAATATGCAGTCAAACATGTTGCTTTTACCTTCTCCACATGTTTCATACATGTTCCCTTCTCTACATTCACTACCAGCCTTGTACAATCCCTCTTGCTTTTCTCTGGATTATTACAAGAACCATCTAATTGGTCATCTGCCTCAATCTTCTCCCTGCTCTCATCCATTCTCCATTCAGATGTGGAAGAGTATATCTGACTATGTCAGCCCCCTGCTCCCCAGTGGCTCCTTATTACCTTCGATTTCAAACATAACCCCCCTGGTTGTTATTTAAAGGCATGACCTGACCCCTTCCTACCTTTCCAGTCTTCTCACACTACTCCTCTCCAAGCACTTTACATTCCAGTTTCATTGGTCTGTTGGCTGTTTCTCACATACAACCCTTACATCTCCTGACTCCAAGGTTTTCCATTGGCTGTTGCCCATGTATGTCGAGAATATTCTTCCCCCTCACGTCCATGTCCTAACTTTCCTGGTTCTTTCATGACTCAGTTCAAAGCCTACCTTTTCCAGGACAATTTTCTTCCTCTCCTTTCTGGTGGCATCTCCCTTCCCCTAAGTCTAAGCCTCTACTCTCAGAGATTACTTTCCTTTTATACTGTTCATTATTTTTCTGACATCTACTTTTCAGAAGGCCAGACATTCTGTAAAGTTAAGGTAGGTCTGCTCTGTGACAGACTTAGACTGAAATGCAAAGAAGCAAAAGGACACGTCTCTTGAATCTGTAAAAATATTCCAAAGACCAAGTTACATGGCTGGCTGTGTCAAGAGGTAGCAGGACACAGTGGAAAGAGTATTGGCCTGGTTGAGATTAAGGAGATCCATATTTTAGTAAAAGGAGTCCTCTTCCTACATAACCTTATACAGGTATTTAACATGTCTCAGCATCAGCTTCAATATCTAAAAAAATGAGAAGATTAGAGTAAATTATTTTTAAGTTTCCTTTGTAGATCTCACGCACTATAATTTGATGAAATATCAATACCAGTTTGACCTACCAACCTCAATTTTGATGCCTGCTATACACATAATCCAGCATCCTTTCAATAGAATTTTTAACAATATCTTTAATCAAAACAAAAAACAATACATTGGCTAATATTCATATACATAATATATATGACAAGGAAGGTAGAGAAATCTAACAAGTTTTCTCTCATATCAGCATAAAATAAATCAGCTGAATTTACTGAGACCACAATACAGCTCATATAATTTGTATATATATATATATATATATATATATATATATATATATATATATATATATATAAATACATATGCATATGTGTATGAAATATATGTATATAGTGTATATATGTGTGTGAAATAAATACATACACACAAATTACATGGACTATATTGTGGTTTCAGTAAACTTATTTGATTTTTTTCCTCCTTGCAAACAGAAGGCATTTAGCATAATCAATGACAATCAAACCTCACACAGAAAATTTTAATATAGTATTTCATTTGGAATGCCTGCTTCAATATAATTAAAAGGGCCTTTTAAAAATGATACTTTTGTGAGGATATGGCAGACAAAAATCAATATTTACAAAGTGGTTCTTATGTGATCCCTTTTTAAACGTGTACTTCTGTTACAAGTGAGGTTTTGTGCATTTTGTGGCCAATAATAAATTATGAAGTTAATATACCTAAATGGCAAGACATCTAAATTTCTCCAATGACAAATACGACATATCTCACTAAGAATACTTCTCTTGAAGGATGTTTTTAATAAACTAACCATTGTGTTTGCAAAAAAAAATTGCCTACTCTGAAAATTAATGTGCATTCCCTTTTATCATGCTTCCATGAAAGACATATACAATCACTGAGTATGCTATTCAAACACAATACACACTAGGTAGGATTTTTCTTAGAAAACAGGTGAACCTAGAATAATAAAACCAACAGGCTTTTAAGCTAAAAGAGACCTTTAATGATCACATGACATCAAAGATCATAGCTTTTGAACTTGAAAGAATTGAAAGATTAATTAATCCAACTCCTTTGTTTCACAGATGAGGAAACTAGCCCAATCAGGCTAAATAAGTTAGCCAAAGTCACACAGCCAGATCAATAATTAGTGGCAGTAATAATTAATGGACCTAGATCCAGGTCTCCTGATTATGAGTCCAGAGTTTTCCCTCAACCCCCTAAACTCCTGTAGCATATTATACCATTTCGGCATGAGAACCTAAACAATCACTTTATATGGCCAAAAAACAAAAAACCTCTTCCCAAACACCAAAGATATAGCCTCAGGCTGGTTGAGGCTAGAGAAATTGAAATATAACTGAGTATTCATATGGAATTAACACATGGGACTCAAAGAGGTTGCCTAGAATAGCAGGTAAATTGCTAGGCTTAAAGTCGGGGGGGGGGTTAGAATCCTACATCTGACAATTATTAGGTGTACGTCACTTATCCTTGCTGAAGACTCAGTTTATTCATCTGTAAAATAGGGATAACAATATTTTCAGTAGCTTAGAGTTGTTGTGAGGTTCAAATAGGATAATGAATAGAAAGATATTTGCAAAATTGAAAGCAGTTGAGAACTGTCATCAATTATTACTACCATAAATCAAATGTTCTTTCCTCTATACTGTATTGCCTCTTTATATGACTATCCATTTACGTCTTCTTTCTGCACATTCTTACATGTTACGTCTTCTTGCTTTTAAGCCTACGTACTCTACAGATAAACTTCATTTTATAGGGTAGCTATATCGCTGAAAAAGAGATTATAATCCCCACTAACACAAGAATTAATAATAATTCACATAGCACTATGGTGTTTGCAAATTACTTTATATATACTTGTATATATGTATACTATCAATCGATCTTATGAGGCAGGTGCAGTAATGATAATTAAGTGCCTATTATGGGCAAAATTCATGCTAATGTTTATGCTAATATTTCTCTAGGAAAGAGACCTTGGGATATGGAGAGATATAAATGCCTATTATCTCGAGGTTCAATTTAATTCCACCCAATAAGCCTTTATTAAGCTGCCTACTATGCAATAGGCCTTGAGGACATAAAGACAAATATATTCTTCCTTTAAAGAGTATATACCCTTTTGGAGTAAAAACAACATGTACACTAAGGATATTCAAAATACATAAAAAATATAAAATAGTTGGGAGTGGCACTACGGATTGTGAAACATAGGAAAGGACTCTTGTAGGAGATGGCAGTTAAGTTGAATTTTGAAGGGACTGGGGACTTCAAGAGGCAGTGAAAGATGAACATGTCCTTTTGCGAAGGGACAGAGATGGAAGATGCATTGGTTAATAGCAAGGAGACCAGTCTGTTGACAATAAAAATTGTATGAGGGGGAACGATGAGAAATCAGTCTAGAAAGAAAGATTTAAATGCCCAAGGAGTTTGTGTGTTATCTACCTTTAAATAGAAAGCTAAGGAAGCATCTTGGGGCTGAGAGGGACAACATAATCAGATTTGTGCTACAGGAATATCAGTTTGGTATTTATATGGTAAATGGTTTGGAGAAGAAAGGCTGATACAGAGAGACTAATTAGGAGGTAATGACAATAGTCTAAATGAGGGTCTGAACTAGAATGACGGCAGTGTGAACAGAGAGAGAAGATAAAGTGGAAATATGAGGTTGAACTGAAGCCCTTTGAATTGAGCTTTAAAGAATGTTAAAAATGGCTTCAGAAAATGTGCAGTTAAATTAAATAAAGGGGGCCAAAGGGTTCACTCCTAGGAACTTTGTTCTGAACCTTGTACCAAGAGAAGAGTAGAGTTTAGTTCAGAGCAGTTTTATGAGTGGAATCCAAGGAAAGTTAGTCAAGATTCAATTGTTTGCAAGAAGAATTTATCAACTGGGAGCAGAGGAGTGGACCTATGACCCAGACAAGAAAAAACTGTGCTTCCTCAGTTATCAGAATAACAATAATAATAGCTCGCATTTATACAGCATCTACTATGTGCCAGGCCTTGTGTTAACCACTTAGTATAGCACATAATAGGTGCCATATAAAAATGCTTGTTCCCTCTCTTTCCCCTAAGAACACATTATCTAATTTGATCTTCATAACTCTGGGAGGTAGATATTATTATTATCTTCATATTACAGCTGAGGAAACTGAGGGAAATAAAAGTTAAATGACTTGCCAAGGTCATCCACCTAGTGTCTGAGGCTAGATTTGAACTCGATTCCTCACTCTGAGCCAACTGTACCATCGAGCTATTGAGATTGCTGATTAGGAGTTGAAATCAAGTGGAAAAACTGTAAGAACCTTACTTATGTGTAAACCTGTGCTAAAGTGAATTGTGTAATGTGACAATGTGTACTTGAAACATATCTAAACTGTACTCCAACTTTCCCTTTCACCATGACAACAAATTGTGCACTTTAAACAGTTAGCTGAATATTCTGTCTGAGGTGCTGTGGGAAAAAAGACACTGAGAACAGGGGACAGTATTTCTTCAACAGTCAGTTCTTAATTCTCTAAGTGATGGCAGAATGTTACCCAAGCCTTTTGGGGAAAAAAATTGGAGATTTTGTTAGGCATGGATAAGTGTACCTGTGATAAGAATGCATCATGTCTTCATCACCCACGGTCCCAATATGGGGTGCCCACTGAGATAACCTGAAAATCTTTGGCTGTAAAGGGGGATCTCACTCTGGGATGGGAATATCCAAGTGACCTCTTAAAGTCCTTGTCTCCTGGGAAAATCGCCCAAGAATTCTGTTATAGAATGAGATTCACATTTTCAAGCATTGCCAATGTGTTTTTTTGGTTTGCTTGACTGTATTCTTATTTGTTACAGGAGAGGGCTTTCGGTAATGGGGCAGTTACTGAGAAGTGACAATTTTTTTTTAAAAAAGCATGTTAATCAAAAATATACAGAAGAATAATGTAAGAAAAGGACACAAACCAACAGGGTAGTTCTGTTATTACCGCATTAAATGGTATACATCTCAAAAAAAAAGTCCACATAACAGAAGTTTCTGTTTTCATATGCAATTCCCTTTTTCTTCATTTATAGGAATGCATTTTTTTTCAGATAATTTTTAAGTTTAAGCTAAAAAAATAGAAAGAAAAGAAAAAAAAAGCAATTCCCCAAAGAAGACTGTGACGGTAATGATGTCAATTTAGAAATCTGAATGTAGGCATTATGTCAATATATCACTTCATGCCCAGACCCAGCCAGATGAAAGGATTAAATTATAAACAAATACTGCCCTAGTCACTGATGGTGAGAAGTTCATTCTCCTTCCAGACAATAGTATAATAAACCTCATTAATTTTACTGGACTAATTCAGAATTTGCAATTTCTCTCCATTAAGTAAATAGGCTTAAATTTACCTCTGTACCCTTTATGGAAAAACAAAGAGCAACAAAACAAGAGTGTTACAGAAATTAAGCTATTTAAGAGAATAAATTATTTTAGCAACCAAACAATTAAAGTTAATTATGCACACTCTTATCTATTCATTAAAACTAGTCTGAAGAAGTCTCCTTAGCAAGTCTTGCCTCCCATACTTTGCTAATCTAAATTATGTTACTTTATGTACCTGCATTCAATTCAATTCTATAGCTATTATGGGGAGGGCACAGTGCTAGACACTGGGAAAATAAAAAAAAAGACATAGGAATTACTTTTTTTAAAGTTTATAATTGAATAAAATTGCATTCTTTTGGGAAAAATATATAATTCAAGTTTTATACTAATCAGACTACTACTCCCATTAGTATACATCAGTGAGATTTCACCATCCCTGTTATATTTCTAAATTAACATAGTGCACTAAAAAGTAGCACTGGAAAATCATAAGAATGCTGATCTAGTCTCACTAGAGCACTACACCTTTTTTGCCACTTAAAAAGAAATTTTTAAAAATGTTTCTGTTAAGATTTCTTCAGTTTCTTAGGAGCTGACATGAGAATAATACTAATTTAACACTACATACACAATAAGGCACAGAGGTCTTCAGACCTAATTACAATGATGTTGCAGGTAGAAGACTTAGAATATGTGTCTTTTGTGGATATTATTCTTTAACTATAGGAATGAAGGCTTAAATGGAAGACAAAATAATAAGCAAAAATGATATATTTTAAGTAGATAGATATATAGATATAGACATATACTCAAATGGATCCATGAACTCAGTGATGGGCACATTCCATTCTTTCTAGTGATAGAGACTACAAACCATATCAAGATGCAGACTGTTTATCCTTGTTCAATTCCCTGATAAGTTTGCAAGGTGGGGTCGGGTGGGGGAGTGAATGGGCTCACCTAAATATGCTGGGAGCCTTCCTTGCTTTCTTGCTAACACAAAGGTATTAGTGAAGGATCCCAGTTATCTGTCCATTTGTTATCCCTTGTTATCCATTTGTTATCCAGCATTTCTTTAATAATATCTTTAATCTTGATTCTTCTCTGTGGTTTCTTATTTTTTAGGTGTTGCAGCCCACTGACACCCATCTATCTCCTTATACCTTCCCAATGCCCCCTGAATGATACTCAACTTTATTTTTTTTAGAGATGATATTGTTCCAAGACTCATGGGTGGATAGATAGATAGAAAGAAAGATAGATGGATAGAGAAAGAGAGATAACCTATATAGGGTATCCCAAAAGTCTTAGTGCCATTTTAATCTTTAATACTTAAAACTGTTGAAAATATAGATAATCACTTCTGTGCTTGTAAAATATCCTGTTTCTCCATTGTATATAACCTGCAGAAACCTATCCCTATACTCCTTCTGGCTTTAGTAGATTTTTTGAGAGGAGAGAGGAAGAGGAGGAATAAACCTTTATTAAATGCCTACTACGTGCTAGGTATTTTTAAGCACTTTACAGATTTTTTTGTTTGATTTTTGCAATGGCCCTGGGAGGCTGGTGTTAGTTAGCTAGTAAATGTCTGAGGCCAGATTTGAACTCAAGTCTTCCTGACTCTAGGCCCAGTTTTCTTGAGCCATCTAGCTGCCTGTATGTATATATGCATGCATATATGTGGGCATATATGTACATGTTTGTGTATATACACATATATGTATATATTTATATATAATAAAATATATGTTCACACACATATACACATATCATCATCATCATTGTCATCATTATGCATTTATAAAATGATTGCTATGCACTAGGCAATGTACTGAGTGCTAAGGATATAAACAAAAAGGAAAAATCTTGATCTATGCCATCCAAAACCCCACAATAATGGGAGCTAATACACATTGACCTTGAGTACTCTTCCTTTGATAGGGGTATGAAGTATCTAGATTACTACTATCTGTCTAGAGAACTATAAAGTTCCTGAGGATGGTCCACAAGAAAGGGAAAATGAGGTGGTTTTACTGTTTATGGATTCAGAAGTAAGGCCTTTGTACTTTTTGTTGGATTAAATAAAATCTTTCCTAGATTTAATATTATGTTAGCTTTAGAGCTAAAGTTCTTGAGGTTTTGGTTGTGAAGACTGGGGCATTCAACAAATTCTGCAGTTCCAAGGGAAAGCCCTGGATGGGGCACGAGTCAAAGGAAGACGACCATGTAAGAGCCCCAGTGAAAGATGAACCCAGTCTGTATAAACCCAAAGCTTTGACTGTGTGTGTTTGTATACATATACATTTATATGTCTGTATATATGTGTATAGATAGATAGATAGATAGACAGATAGATAGATAGATAGATAGATAGATAGATAGATAGATAGATAGATAATTAGACAGTTTAAAGCTTCAAGTGGAGACTCCTGGAGACCTCCTTTTAAAGCAATTTTTACCTAATGTGAATTTGTTCTACAACCCTATCCCCCACCCCCACCCCAGGTGAGGAAGGGAGGGAAGGAGGGAGACAGGAAGGGGCCTGCCAGCCAGTGTTGGAAGAGGGCCCTTTGGCACATGGTTCAAGGACACATCTTGGTGGGGCTAAGGGGACAGACAGTAGAAAGCTGGGGACAGACACAAGGTACCTGAGCGCTGACAGAGGGAAGACAGACACACAGGAGCAGACAGACAGGAGAATTGGCAAAGCAGAGCAAAGGTCTCCTCTCTTGGCACTGAAAGTCTCAAGCCAAGCCCTGACGTAGTGATGAGAGGTGGTCTCTCCTGTCTATTCTTCTGCTTTCACTTAAAGAGGCTTTTTTTAAGTTGTTTTTTTGAGGTGGGGTTGGAGGCTGTACAGCACCAATCCGAGGGGCAGGAGTGGATAAAGACAGCATAGTACTGTACAGTAAAGTTAATATAGGTATTTTGGAATGCAGATTTCTTTCAGAATTCTTTATATAAATTCAGATTTATGTACAGTAAGAACTATCTGTATCACCCTTCCTATTCAATATTAGGAGGTCCCTTTACCTATTTTCTTCTCCCCTTTCTACAGGCATCTATCATGCCTGGCATATACTCTCATTTCACTTATGATGATATCAGAACCCCTTCTTCCTGCTACAATCCATTTACAAGGCACTTCCATGAAACTTTTTCCTGATTCTTCTCTTGCTAGTGGTCTCTGGATCATGGATAGACACCCTCATGTTAATGAAATAATGTTTCAGAGTATGTGTGTGTGTGTGTGTGTGTGTGTGTGTGTGAAAGAGAGAGAGAAAGAGAGAGAGAGAGAGAGAGAGAGAGAGAGAGAGAGAGAGAGAGAGAAAGAGATAATTATAAACTTTTTATTTAATGTTTTTTGTTGCTTCAGTCAAGCCCAACTCTTTTTGATCCCATTTTGGATTTTCTTTGTAAAGATACTGAACTGGTTTGCTATTTCTTTTTCCAGCTCATTTTACAGATGAGGAAGACAGGCAAACAAGGTTAAATGACTTGCCCAAGGTCACCCAGCTAGTAAGTAGTCTGAGACTATATTTGAACCAATATGTATGTGTGTGTATAGTTACCTCCTCTGTTATATGTTGTTCAGCTGTGTCTAATTCTTTCTGACAATTCACAGACCAAACTGTCCATGAGGTTTTCTTGGCAAAGATACCTGAGTGGTTTGCCATTTCCTTCTCCAGTGGATTAAGGCAAACAGAGCTTTTAAGGCAAACAGGGGTTAAGTGAAGTCACACAGTTAACTAAGTGTCTGAGGCTGCATTTGAACTCACGTCTTACAGACTCCCGGATCCAGTGCTATATGCACTGAAACACCTAGCTGCCTCTTCCTATTATATACTTATGTGCTTATATGTTGTTTTCCCCAAACAGAACATAAATTCCTGGAAGGCAGGCCCTATTTCTTTTTATCTTATTTCTGAATACCTAGCACAATGACTTGCCCATAGCAGGCATTTAATAAAATGCTTGTTAGATTGCATTAAATTAACTAATGTAAAAGGTGCAAAAAGTATAGCTTACTCCATAGGCCATCAGGGATATACCCGGCTAACTTCTGGGACAATTTGATATAGCAAAGTCTTATTATTTTTCTCATAATACATGACAAGGTTTCTGGAATAATGATCTTTTTAGAATTCATGAAATCCTCACAATTCCCTGGATTTGGAGGATGAAATGAAATCTTTGGTAATCCTAACCAGATTTCCAATTCTATCTTAAATGCTGAAAATATTTACTTCTGTGCTTGTAGGGTATCCTATTTCTTTAATGCATACCTTCTGCAGAATCTTTTCCCTCTCCTCAATGTTAGTGCTTTCCCTTAGAGAATATCTCATCATTTGTAGTTTTTCTGTATGTATATATATGTATGTGTGTGTATGTATATATATATATATATATATATATATATATATATATATATATATGAAACTATCCACCTTGTTTGTAGATAGTCATTTGAGTTTTGTCTCCCTCCACTGACTCTAAATTTCCTGAGGGCAGGAACTATTTTTTGTCTCTTTGTGTCTCAGGCTTAGCACAATACCTGACACACAAAAGGCGCCTAATAATATTTGCTGACTTGTTAGAATAAAGAAAGGAGAGAGAAAATTGTCTCATGTCCTTAGAGGTCACCATTTTACATCTGAGTAAACTGAAACTGACACAGGCAGAGTCAACTGCTTAAGGTCACACAAAGCTAAAAACTAAAGAACTAGAATTTGAACTCAGCTGCTCTGATCCCAATTCTGTCCAGTGTATTGTTGTTGTTATTATTGTTCCGTCATTTTCAATCATGTCTGACTCTTTGTGACCCCATTTGGGGATTTCTTGGCAAAGATACTGGAGTGGTTTGTCATTTCCTTCTCCAGCTCATTTTTACAGATGAGGAAACTGAGGCAAACAGGGTTGAGTGACTTGCCCAGGCTCATACAGCTAGTATGGATCTGAGGCTGTATTTGAACTCAGGAAGATGAGTCTTCCTGACTCCATACTCAGTATTTTATCCACTGTGCCACCTAGTTGCCATCTAGCATAAATGCTTTTTGACTGATTTCTTTCCAGTGATCCCAGAATTTAATTTTAAATTATAACTTTTTCTTTCTCTAACATTAAATATTAAAACAGTCATAGAATAAGGGGAAAGTTTACACATCTGCTGAAAGTCTCACTGTGGAGCAGCCATCTTGAACTCATGAGTTCAGGTCAGGAGTACAAGGGAATTGTGGCTACCAGTGGATTTGTTATGTTTTATTTTCTCTACTGGGCAGCTTGGTGGTGCAAAGGCCAGGTCTGGAGTCAGGAATACCTGCATTCAAATCAAGCCTCAGGCACTTGATAACTGTGTGACCCTAGGCAAATCATTTAACCCTATTTGTCTCAGTTTTCTCATCTATAAAATGAGCTGGATAAGGAAACAGGAAACCACTCCAACATCATTGCCAAGATAACCCCAACATTAGGTCATGAAGAGTGACGGAAAGGACTCAACAACAACATCTTCTCTACAAAATTATAAACTCCCTGAAGGCAAATACTCTACCTTGTTTCTTTTTTGTATCCCCAATCCTTAATATAGAATATATTGTACATGGTAGGCACTTAATAAATGTGTGCTGAATTAAAGCAGAATTGAGTTTTTCTCTAGATTCTTATTTTTATGGGTATAGAAAATTATTAGATTGAGAGTTATGATAATTTCTCCCAAAAATTATTAGTGCACTATTTATAGGATACTTGGCAAAGCATTTAAATTTAAAAAAAGTAGCTAATGATTCTGAAATGACAACTAAGATTTTCTTCTTCACTCTGTAACACTATCATCCTCTCTAATTCCAAGCTCTGGGAATCATCATTACATCAATAATACTATGTGGACAAGACAGGTGTGTCAATCTTTTCATCTATACCTCCTTTTGTTATCTCTGCCTGTGACTTTCCAAACCAAAACGCCCTTCCCAAAATGACCAGCCCCTTCCCTATTAAAATTCAAGCTCCTTGAGTGCCAGAACCACTTGTGGTTAAAGAGATCAGTACCATATCTGGTACCTAGTAGGCTTTAGATACATACTCCTTCCCTTCTCTTCCCTTTCGTATTTATTTTCTCAGGGTTTAACACAACTTTTCATTTGTTACAAGTGCTTAATTAATGCTTTTTCATTCATTTACTTTTGAATATTTAAGGGGGAAGGGAATAGTGTGATGTAGTAGAAAGAACACTAAATTTGTATTTAGAGAACCTAGGCTTGAAATCTGGTTTTGTTACTTATGCCCTGGATGACCTTTCAGGTCTCTATTTCCTCATCTGTCAAGTGAAGGGATTTGGGAAGACAATCTGTAAGGTCCCTTCAAACTCTACAGTCTTATGATCCATGTAAACAATTTATCATCCATAAACTACCTAAAGAAAAAACAAATGACAAAAAATATTTAATTACCGGGTCAGAACCAGAATCTTTTCCTGTCCCTCTCCTCCCCTCCACCTCCCATCCCCCTTCCTCCCCCCCAACATGAATGCCAGGGCAAAAAAAATACCATCCAGTTCTGCAGGATGCCAGTAGAGTTCAGGAAATGTGTTAGCAGAGTCCTCTGCCCACTAAATCATGACGCCTCAGCTTCATCCTTGAGTTCTTCCATTTACTAAATTTGTTCTTAATACACTTAACTAAATGGTTATTTAGTAGGCTAAAATATACTTAACAATGTATCTTACGCACACACATACATACACACACACCTTCTATCACTACTCTTTTTACCCTGAACTGAAACTACTAGTTGATTTGTTTGAAATTACACATGTTGATGGATGGGTGTTGACACAGATAATTTAATACAGTAGACACTTCTTGAAAATAATTTAGACTTGGTTCCCAATTCTATTCTATAATGTTTTTGTAGCAGAGCCTCATAATCATATTTTGCTTAGACTTAACTGGTTACATTTGGTGAATGTGGATCATTTATATAGCAAGGAGGAAGTAGTTCAAAGACAGGCTAGCAGTGAGAAGAAGCCAGGGCAGTATTCAAAGACTACTTAATCATAGTTACATAATTTAAGGGTTAGAAGCTACATTAGAGACATCTAGTTCAATCATGTCATTTTACAGATAAAGAAACTGAGGACAGAGAGGTTAAATGATTTGCCCAATATATCACACTATGGAATAATTGGGAATTATTAAGTGAGTTCTCCTGCTGTAGATGAACTGAAACATTAATAAAAGGGAGGTAATTATGCAACAGTTCCATTAAGGAACATGCATGGTGTAGTCTCTGAAAATCCTTACAAAATAAATTTTGCCTGTGACTGTCATAGGCTATGGCCAGGCCTATACATCTGACAAAGAAAGAAGTAAATCTGAGACCACTTAGGATGTGAAGGGAGAAGTCTGAAGGCTGCAGTGTGCATAGGATTTCAAAGGGAAAATGACTAGCTTTTAACAGATAGTGACCTGGGGTGAGTGGAAGCTGGTGGACAGCCAAACAATTTAGATCACTCACTTAAGTTACAGACTGGTATCCTTTTTTAAATCACAATTGCAAGGGTTGCTACTTCAATTTATTTATTCCATTAATTGGAACTCTCTCATTCTTGATCAATTTCATGAAAATGAAGGGTGACATTGGAGTCAATTAAGATTACTAAATGTTGGAAATAGAAATTTCACATTCATTTATTTAAACTGAATTTAAAATCTGCATCCAAAGGGCACATAATTGATGCTTTTTTTCCCCTTGAAAAGTAATGAAAATTATTTAAGAATGATAAGACCATAGATTTAAAGTTAGTAAGCATGTTAGAAGTGATTGAATCTAATTCCCTCATGTTACAGATTAAGAAATTGAGGGTCAAAGAGCCTAATCAAGAGTCACACAGCTCTCAAGTGTCCAAATAAGTATTCCTGAGGTCACCAAGTCCAGTGTTGTATCCACTGTACCACATATAAACACTCTCAGAAAAGCTGAAATATACTTATTTTTAAAAATCAGCTATTTTAGCTTGAACAATGGGGATTTCAGTGACTGAGCAAATAGGAATGTAACTCAAATACACCTAAGCAACATTCTCAACAGGAGGAGCTGAAGACTTTTGACCCACTTCCTCATTAACATGTCTACCCCTTTTTCAATTGTTCACCAATAAGGGTTGATCTCTGCCAGACCGGGGCACACACTTTTCCAATGGTTATTTAAACATTTGAAGATCTCCATGGTCTTTGTGTTTGGTTACCAAGAGAGAGCACTGATCATCAATTTATTATTTGCTAGCCTGATTAATAAATTGCTTATTAATTACCTTGAAACTCTGTCTTAGGCTTTTCATTCAGGCTTTTCATTCATTTCAATGCCCAAAATTTCTTTAAAATGAAACAAATTGGTTAATTTTACAATCATAAATAAAAGCCTTAAAATATAAATGCCTGTAGTAACATTAAACCTTATTCATATGGAAATGTAATCAATTAAACAATCAAATATGTAGACAAGCCTAATATCAGATCATTTCATGTTTCAAAGGGGAAGGGGTAGAAGTCAAGGGCCCAGAACAAAAGGCAACAGAACTTTGCTTTAGGTTTATTTTAACCCAGGAAACTTTCAGCAGGATAGGGTCAGTGTTTTTCAGTCTCAGTACCTGTAAGATTATCTTGTACATATGAGGTGCTTAATAAATGTTTTCTGACTTGAATTCAATCTTTGTGTCACCAGCATCAAGGTCAGTGACTTGCATACTGCAGGTATTTAATAAATGTTTTTTAAATTGAATCAATCTGTGCACAAAGTGAATTTTCTCAAGCATAACCATTAGTACAACAGCAGCCTGCTCATGAGTAATAGAGATTTAATTTTCCTTTATTTTCATATTAACTTCATCACAATGGAGCTTCATTCTGAGAGAATTTGTGAACCTAAGTATCACTTGTACCTGCTTGGCTACAAATCGTGAATGAATAGAATTCTTGATATCAGATAAAAGCTCTGTGCTGATTTTCATTAATTTTCTTTCCTCAAAAAAATATTGACAAGTACTTAAGAATTCATTGTTTGTTTTTAAAAAACTTAACTGACAATATAGTTACACATTCAAGAATAACTACAAGAACAACCTCATTTGGGATTTGATAAATTTGCCAAGACTTGCTTTTCTTAACACAAGAAATTTCTGTTGGTGTTATTATTATTGTTGTTACCCTCCTCATTGTTTGTTGTTGAGGGCAACAACAAATATTGTTACTGATTTCTGAGCCTCTTTCTTGAAGTTTGTTGTTCAGTAGTTTTTCAGCCGTATCCAACTCTTCGTGACCCCATTTGGGGTTTTCTTAGCAAAGATCTGGGACTGGTTAGCCATTTCCTTCTCCAGCTCATTGCAAACAGG
Organism: Phascolarctos cinereus; assembly: GCF_003287225.1. Taxonomy (NCBI): domain Eukaryota; kingdom Metazoa; phylum Chordata; class Mammalia; order Diprotodontia; family Phascolarctidae; genus Phascolarctos; species Phascolarctos cinereus. The sequence continues at coordinate 138,678,393 of NW_027556402.1, forward strand.
GTTAAGTGACTTGCCCTGAGTCACAAGCTAGTAAGTGTCTGAAGCCAGATTTTAACTCAGGAAGATTAATTTTTCTGACCTCAGTCCCAGCACTCTATCCATTGGCTGCCTAGATTTTCCCTCCTTTAAAGTACTTACATTTAAAAGGGGCAGGAGCCAACATAGAAGGACCAAATATGCACCCCAAATATTTTACTAATGAATACAAATTTAATATTATTTATTAAAGAATCAATAAAATATCAAGCAAATCAAAGGAACAATAATGGAAGCTTTGGGAGAAGTAGAATTTTAACTAGCTGTGGACCTACCTTAGGATAATTGTTAATATTATTAATATTTTAGGGGTGTAGTAGATAGAGAATATGCCTAGCAGTCAGGAATCATGCTTCTGGCCCTGGCTGTCTGACCACTAGGCAAATTACTTACCCTCTGGCCACTCAGTGTTTAAGTTAACTCTTTAAGACTCTATTGCAGAGAAAAGGTTGACCTATGTTTACAAGGGATAACAGTCTCTCTTTAATTTTCCTATTTCAGTGAAAACAGGTTCAGCCTATATCCCTGAGTCTACTACTGACAAGCTCGGCCAAGACCTCTAGGTCCTTAATTTAACCTCCTACTCTCTATTTATCAAAAGTATCAAGTGAGAAGACAACATCTGCAGGGATCAAAGAAACATATCATAAATAGGAATAGCCAAAGGTTTGTGAAGCATATATTGTATTTTTTTTCAGTTTCTGAAAACTCATCTGATTAAAAACTACAATAAAAAGTCAGTATTCTAGAAAATAGTCCTTCACTGGTCAATTTGATTTGGAACTAAAAATCTTGTTTAATCCATAAACAAATGATGAGTTTCACCTTCAAAATTTCTACCATAACTGCATTTAGATAATTCTTTTATTTTTTTCATGAACCTAATATGCATATTTTGTGTTGTTTCAATATAGCCAGGAAGCCCTTCATTACCAGGTTATGCCTGTCATAAATCCATTGTATTTGCTTTGAGATATGTTGGTCACAGCTGATTGATTAAAGCAATAGTAAACCATCATTCAAAGTTCCTACACTTGTTATAAGAGTAGTAAAGATAGGAGATCTCTTTGCAGCACCAAATCTATCTTAATCTTCCTAATATAGGGTGTGACAGAGAAACAAACAAAAGAAAAAGGTAATAGAATCTCGACAGCCATTTTACATATAAGCAAACTACCACAGTGAAGTAATTTGCTCTAAGTCAATTTGTCAGTGAAAGAACACAGACAACTGGAATCCATATTAACCTCCATTTAAGAATCTGACTCCTTTTGAAATGATAACACAGACTAAATTGACTTAATGAGAATGATCGGTTTTGTCTAATAATTTTCAGATCCATTTTCTTGATTTCTTGAAGAGGAAGTGACTGTATTTTAGATGCTACTTTTCAATATATGTATCTTCATATACATGTACATATACACACATACCCATACTTCTGCTAATTCAGAAATGATAAATCCACACATGACTTGTAAATATTCAAGAAAAAAATACAGGATTTTATATAATTTTTTCAAAAAACAGAAAATAAAATATAAAACCCCAACTATATGTGTACACGAAAGCTGCACTACATCAAACTTGCTAAATTCAGAAAGTCAGAGGTCCCTCTTGCTTCCATTGTGCAAAAACAAATCTTTAAAGAGGAAGCACTGGCAATAATACCAGGAAAGACCAGAAAATGTAGTGGTCATTACATCTTGATTCACGTAATCAGTCACAGAGTTAGAAGGGATCTCAGAGGTTTTAACATTCAAATTATAACTAGGTGCTAAATAAATAAATACTGGTTAATTTATTGATTGATTTGAGGCAGCCAAGTGGTACAGTAGGTAGTGGCTGGGCCTAGAATCTGGAAGATTTGATTATAAGTATAGCCTCAGACATTTACTAACTGTATGACCTTAAGCAAGTCACAATCTCTGCCTCAGTTTCTTTAACAACAAATGAGATAACATTTGTAAAGTACATAGCAGAGTGCCTGGCACACAATAGGCACTTAATATATGCTTGTTCCCTTAATTGAACAAGAATACATTCTACAAAATACTTGAAAAATGGTCATCCAGACTTTGCATGAAGATCTCTAATAAAGGGAAATTCCTACTTCCTGTGGTAGTGTATTCTACCTTGGGACACCACCAATTATTAGGAAGTTTTTCATTTGATTAACCTGAAATTCGCTTTTGTGAAATTTCCAACCATTGCTCCAACCTAGTTAGAGTCCTTTGGTCCTTCTGAGGCCAAGTAGAAAAAGTCTAATTGCTCTTCTACATGACAACCCGTCAAATACAAGGAGATAGCTCACACATCTCCTAAGTCTTGCTTTCTCCAAGTTAAATATCTCTAATTCCTCTAAGCTACACACATAGTTCTTAAGGACTTTTACCATTACTTCATAGATAATCCCTAATTTAACAAATTCTCTTCTTAAATGTGTTGTTCAGAAATGAACATAATAGGTCCCGCATCGCAGTGTCAATGGTGTTATCATACATGCATCCCTATGCTTCTTAATGTGTCCCATCAAGACGGAAAACTTCAACTCTGACAATCTCATCCAAGGACCAGCTTCTACAGCTTGTATACAACACAAGATATCAGGTGGGGTGTTACCAGAGGATAATCTTGAAATCTAGACAAACAAGTTTAAATTTTACTTGGTAGACAAAAAAAGAGCCCTTGAAGAGATTTGTGCAAAGGAATGACATGATGAATAGATTTATACATAAAGGATAAAAATCTGGCACCAGTATAAAGAATGGTGTAAGGTGAGAGGCCAGAATAACTGCTAGGAGACAAGAGGAAGAGATGAGGTGGATGATAATAAGAAGCTATACTGGCTAAGTGGCAGAAGTAATAGATAGAAAAGATGGGACACAAGATATATTTAGGAGAAAAAACAAGCAGTACACAATGGATTCGTAGTTTCACTTAAAATCCTCTTTTTCCTATTTTACTTTAAGTATGGAAATATTCTTTTATGTTGTTAAGATCAGAATTATTTTTTAAAGGTGAATAATGAAGAAGTAGAAGAAAAATAAGCTTGGAAACAGACTGGATTTGAGCGAAAAGGAAGTGAGAAGACTTTTAATATCAGAGACCTGGATGAATGGTGGTACTGATGACACAGATCAATTAATCAGAAGGAGGAAGTTTTGTGGAAAATAATATAAGCTTGGTTTTGGACATGATGAGTTTGAGGTGTGAGTGGACAACTCAGGTGGAAGTCCTTTAGGTAGAAAGCTTTGAGGGGGAGGGTTAAAGCTCAAAAGTTAGTTCAAGGTCAGAGACTTAGGAAATGTCTGTGTAGAGGTAGCAGGTAGAACCATGAGAATGAATGAGATTTCTAAGGGTGAATAAAGGGAAGTACATTGAAACAGATCTTTGTGCTATACCTCGGGGGAACCTAACAGTTTCAGACACAATGACAAAGCTGGAAGGAACCTTAAGAAGTAAATTAGTTCTATCCTTCACTTTATAGAAGAAGAACTGAGATCCTCAAAATGACTTCCCTGTTTTTCCAAAGGCTCTAAGTAGCAGAGCCTGGCATTCTATTTAGAGTCCTTTAACTCTGAATTCCATGTTGTTTCCTCTAACCCACATTGCTTCAAAGAACGAGGAGCCAACAAAGGGATAAAAGGAGATGGGAAGAGAATGGGAGAGTGTTGTTTTGGAATCCAAAGGAAAAGAGAGTACCTAGAAAATGGGAATAGCAAAGAGTATCAAGTGCCACTGGCAAGTCAAAGAGGATGAAAACTAAAAAGAAAAAAAGGTAAATGGATTTCATGATTAAGAAATCACTGATGATTTTTAGGAGATCTGGTTTAGTAGAGTAATGAAGATGAAAACCAGATGAAAAACAGCACAGAGGAACATAAATAGCAAGGTAACGTGGAAGCACAGGATGCAGAATACAGTTTTAAAAATATATATATAGCTTAGCAATTAAAAGGCAAAGAGAGAAATAGAACAATAGTTTATAACCTTGGGATGAGATGTCAGACAGGAAAATTTCATGGCTGAATGATACTGACTACTCCTAGCTATCAAGATGAACTGTGAGAGGAGTCACAGAGCCAAGGAGGACATCTGCAGTTCTGAAGAAAGAAATATTTTTGCTATGCTGTTTTCTTCAGAAATACATATTCCTTTCAGGACAATTTCACTAAAACCACTTTCAATTCCATTTCTAGGTGTGTGGGCAGAATCACTAACTCCTTAATTCTGTAAACTGATGGGGCCTGTTTAGTTTCAAAATTACAGACCCACTGCATTCATTATGTTGTATCAACATCACTTAAGCAGTTTCACATGACATTTCATGGTTTTCTTTTTATAATGTATCAAGCAGAAAGTCTTAAAAGGATAACCATGAATTCAGAAAAGTATAATCTAGAATATGTCTCCTACATAAAAATCTATACTTATAACACTAGTTCATATTTTTCAGTGAGCTCCAAAAATGCTCCTCAAGTACATTGTCTAAAGAACCTGGCATGAAAGAGGTATGTATAAAAGAAAGACACTTAACACATACTTTTTGAATAAAGGAATAATAAATATTACTCCATCCTCTCCCTCCATTTTCTTTTTCACTTTGCCCACTGGGAAGTAACACCCTAATAATTTGGATGTTGTAGTAGATTTGGATTCAGGAGAGATGTTAATTTGAATCTCTTCTCTGACTCTTGTTAGCCCTAGTAGGAGTCTGATCCCGGTCAAGTCACTTAGTGTCTTTAAGCCTTGGTTGTTTCATGGGGAAAGGGGGTTGAAAATGTGACTTCTGGAGATAATATTTGTGGTACAAACCTCTCAGAGTTGTTATGAAGCTCAAATGAGATTGTAAATGTAAAACATATACAAATAGTAGTTCTTATTGGAGATTCTGAATGATCTACAACTCCACAAATATCTAAATAATTAGACCTAGAATTTTTGTTATTAACAAATGTGAATATATAATATAATGTAACATATATAATATAATATATAATTGGATATTATGTATAATATAACAAATGTTATATAAGAATTTTAAAGGTGATGGGAATAAAACATTTTAAGGAAGATACAAAATAAGTCTGTTTTTGAATAACAATGTGATAGTTTCTAATTCAACTACTATTTATTTTGATTTTACTGATTAAATTATAAACTTTTCTTAATTTTACAAAGCAATTAAGCTATTCCATGGAAAAATATTATCCAGTAGAGAAATCTAGATAGATTGTTGGGACCAAACGCACTGGTAGAAAAAGCTTTGTTTTATTTTTGTGTAAGGTTTTTGTCTATTCTGCCTTTGGCTAACCCACAGGCTATAATATCATAAAAGTCTACTAAGAGCAATTTTAAATCTTTTTGTTTTGATTGCTCATTTATATAGAAGTATAACATCCCTACATTTTGAGCAAATTCATGTCAAATCAATAGTATTTTGTGAACATGATCTTTTGTTTACAGATAACATTATCATTTATTTCCAGTTAAATTACTACATTTACTACAGTGTTTGCTATAATTCAAAATTTTAGACAACACCAAATATGGGAATAAGCTAAAAGGTATTTGAGCAATCTGACTATATTTCTTTTTATTTTTGGCAATATGAACAATACCTATACTTCCCCCGTGGAATGTCAGTCCTAGGTTTTGGAGCTCCATTATAATAAGTCTGAAATTTAGTTTTAAGTTCATTAGAATCAAGGAATAGACACCTGTTCTAATTGTACTTGTGTGAGGATCTCTACACTATAAAATTTACATAGGATACTAAATAAGATTTTGTAAAATTCTGAAAGTTAATGAATTATCATTATGAACTGGTGTTATTCATATTATTGAACTAGAATTAGCAAACTCCATCTCTCATCAAACTATGAAAAATCAGGCTTTAGGTTAATAGAATAAAATTCATGAAGTGTTCCATCAATAAGTATGTTGGCTTTTCCTTTCATTAAACAAAAATCATATTTAAAATCTAAATTCCTATGTAGCAGATGCACTCCTAACATTATTTCTGCAATAGCCTTTGCAGAAATATGTGTGATGATTTTCTCCTGTTTTCCATGTCAAGGTTTTTCACACAGACAATGCAGTGTTCCTCTTTATGAAGCATACCTAATAATGACATTGGGTATTAGTCAAATATTTCCAAGAATCACACCATTTTAGAGTTAGAAGAGGCTTAATCACCAATTTTGTCTTTCTGTTTACATTTTTTTGCAAACACGTTAAATTCAAATACACTATTAAGTTTTTAACTTCTCCAATCTAAAAAAATGTCCATTTGTAAAAAATGTCAAGTTAAATTTATAGCCATCTTAATACTTATATGGATATTAATGGTAACAGCTCTTTAATGTGAGCATTCTGCCCAATGTTTATTTTGTTGTTCAGTCTTTTCAGTTGTGTCCAACTCTTCATGACCCCATTTGTGGAGTTTTCTTGGCAAAGATACTGGATTGGTTTGCCATTTTCTTCTTTAGCTCATTTTATAGAGGAGGAACTCAGGGAAACATGGTGAAGTGACTTGCCCAGAGTTAAAAGGATATGTAATAAGATTCACTATTAATAGTGTGTCACTTTAGGTTTTCAAGTAAAGGTCCACTTGTGGGAAGGTGTAATAAGGAATGTCTAGTGCATATAATTTCACTGGGTTATTTTAATTTTATTATTCTATTGGAAGAAAAAAGACTTTAAAATAATAATTTGTTAGCCACCTGCAAAAAAAACCACATTACCTCAATTTTCTCCCTTAAATAATATTTTAGCCTATGTAATTTGTTTTCATATTCCTTTGTAAGTTATAGTTTGGGAGCCTTATCAATTAAAAAGGGTTTCTGCTTCTTGAGCTTTTATCCACTTGTGTTATGAAATTTTGTCATTCAAAGAAAAACAGATTTAAATTAGGCTCTGGGAGTTTGCCATTTCATAAAAGTTTCCCTAAGGAGTTTTGGCTAATTAAACAAATGATTGCAAAATATTCAGTGTCAACTCTGTCAGTTTCCGCCAAAGGCACCTAAAACCAAATCTCAACCATTTCCATCAATTCCTGTCTCCATTCTACCATACTGCAGCTACCCCTCCCGTCTCTTCCCTTAGCCCAGACACCCTCAAAGTCCTCACAGAAATGTGTCTGAAAACTAATGCTTGAGATCAAGGCAGCAAATACATTAGAGATTTCTAATTACCTATTGGGAATTCTAAGAATGACTCCACTAATTATCTAAGCTAACAGCAATTCCTGGTTTTAGGATTTTATCTCCTTTTATTACAGAATTTGGATATTCTTTCATCAGGCTGTTTTGAAGTTCTAGGATTCTGTCTATGAAAAGACTAATACAGTATCCTGATTTTCCATTGGGACTTCTTCTGTAGATTGATCTTTCTCTATTGATTTCTACATTGACAGCATAAAGTAATGTTCTTCAAAACCAATACCTATTGGTTCTGGGAATTTTTTTCTTTCTAACATCTGGTTCTGCTCATTTTTTTTTTTTAAATCCCACAGTCACCACAACTGTTCATTTTTTTGGTACTGAGGATCTGGCTCCATTATAATGATTAAGCCATAGGCAAAAAAATGAAGAAATGACAATGAATAGACTATGTCATTTTAATTGCTGTGGTTTAAACTGGAAAACCACTGCAAACTACTCTATTGTGTGGTATAATGGAAACTGAGATGGACTTGGAATCAACTTCAAGTCTAAGCTGATTCCAGCTGGGCAACCTTCTGCAAGTCATTGAATTCTGTAAGCTTCAATGTTCACATCCATAAAATGGTACCAATAATATTTGTACCACCTACCTGAGAGGCTGTTATAAAAATTATACTTTGTATACTTTAAAGCACTAGGATGCGAGCAGTTGTTATTATTTATGGAATTCCATGGAAAAAATCTGGTCTACCTATTATGTCCTCATTATTGAAACTATCTTATTATTTTAAGAACAATAATTTCCCATGATTGCATAGGATCTCTTATGTTTTAAATTTGTAGTTGCACAGAGAAAATAATATTAACAAACAAAGGCAAAAAATGAGGTTACTATAATCTCTTCTACCATTCCATTTAGCAACTGATTGCCATTTGTTCTGTTCCCTTCATTATCATCAATAGAGAAACCTAGGATTCTGATCCTTTAAGATCTAACCAAGAGTAAAAGTTGGCATTATACTCATGGATTTTATGCTCCACAAAGATCTACGTAAGTGCATCTTATAATGGTGTGGAAGTGACCCTAGGTTCAGCAGAACGTAAGCTATGGTGATTTCTATCATGCTTATAATAATAATAACTAATATTTATATAATTATTACTAGGTACCAGGCACTCTCTTAAGCACTTGGGAATAATTTTTGAATCAACTGTCTGTGTATAGTTACAAGTAACTTGTTAGAACAAAGGTCAAAATTAGCATAAAACTAGAAAAGAAGAATAAAAACTACACGGCATAGAATTACAATAAATTGATCATGACCTATTTTAGCCAGCTATTGATACTGAAAAATGGAAAATGAGTGGAAGAAAGGACATCAACATTGAACATAAGAATTTTATACAGAAATTTAACCAGTAGAAATAAATTGTCATAAAAAGGAAGACATTTTTGTTGTTGTTGTTCAGTCATTTTTCAGTTGTGTCCAACTCTGTGACACTTTTTAAATTTGTTTTGTTTTGTTTTGTTTTGTTTTGTTTTGTTGTGTTTTGTTTTGTTTTTGACAGACACTGGTGGTTTACCATTTTCTTCTCCAGCTTATTTTAAAGATGAGGAAACTGAGGCAAAAAGGATTAAGTGACTTGCCCAGGTTAACACAGCTAACAGGTATCTGATTTGAATGCAGAAAGATGGGTCTATGAGTCTTCCTGATTCCAGGCCTATCACCCTATCCACTGAGCTACATAGCTCCCCCCAAGAAGTCCATAGCAGAGCCTAAAATGTGCCTTAGCAAATACTTCATTTACTTTCCAATGGAGAGAGATGGTAGCCAAAGGAAACACCAATTTAGAATATAAATTCATCTGTAAATTCTTAGAGAGAAGGCTGATGGAAAACTATATGACCAGTATCTTTTCACAAAAGACAGAGATACACTGGATCATAGAATCAGTTTAAGGGAAACTTGGCAAAAGGCCAAACTAGAAAAACTGTCCTGAGGACATTAAAGGATAAAAATGGATGGAGAAAAATAAGAAAACTGAAATGGATCTCCAAAGATTTTTATGGAAAATTGTCATCACCATTAAGGACAATAGAACTACCACACTTGGATTTTAACATCACAGTCTGAGATGCATTTACAAGTGGTAAAATGGCACTAAACAGAGCAAAGATGAAAAAGGAAGCCAGATTAAACCAAATGCATATGAGTGAGAGGTGACCTAACTGTGGAGGAATTGAAGGGCCAATTCACAAAGTATCTGAAGGAAGGGAAAATTCAATAAAAAAAGATTTAGAGAAAAAAATATTTCACTTTGTTAAAACCAAACCAAACTAAAAATGTAACTGGGAAAGAAAGCATCAATAACTTCTGACCTAATTGTTTAAGCACCCTTGTCTGTAAAGCTTTCATGAGAACCATCTAAACAAAGTGAGGGAATTGTCAATTATCTCTATTATCCTTTTTAATAAAGAAGAGACAGGGTTTAGCTAGCCATTTCCCATAATAGAACACCTCTTTATTATCACACAATTGAATGAAAGATGAAGAGAATACAAGATCCCACTTTGCTCATTGTCTATTTATGATATAAAAGCTTTTGATTCTGTAGAGCAAAAGACCACTGTAAAGGCCTTCTGGAAATAAGGCATTTCCCACCCATGTGTCAGAATCTTTCAAGAGTCACTGAAACATAAAGCAACATATCTTGTACTAGAATCCTCTGATTAAACATCAGGGGAAGCATAGAACAGGGAGATGTGATGGCTATAAATTTTTGCCAAAGTGATCAAGAAGGCCCAGTTCAGTCTAAGTTAAAGAGAGGCTGACTGTAGATAGTGAGATGTTTCAGATATAACTGTTCATAAATGACATTGTCCTGGTTGTATCAAGCCCTAAAACATTCTCCTGAAAGAGATCTGTCAATCTGAAATTAATTTGGCTTAGTGAACTACATAGTACATATGAGTGAATGAAGAATATCTATTGTTCAGTTTGTGACTTACTTTTTTAGAGCTTGTCTATCAGTATCTAGGACAGACAATTCAAATGTGTAATAAGTTTGATTCAGGATTAAATAGAAGAATAGTAGACTGAATTGCCTTGAAGAAACTAAAAAATTATTTTAATGATTGCAAACTTCTCCAAGAAGCAAAGGCTCATCTTTTAAACATTAATATTTTATTAGTGTTATTATGTAGTTGTGAGACACAAGAGTGTCTGAAGCATCGAAAACAAACCTGACATAGGAGTGGAAAGTAAGAGGCTTATGATGGACTCAGACATGTTGTAACATATAATAAATAAGGAATTTCAAAGAAGAGGGGAAATGATGTCATCAGAGAGATGTATGATAGAAAAAGAAGATGGACTCGTTATGTGGTAAGGTTGAAGGATAGTGGGTAGACATACCAACTGTTACATTACTATACTTACAATTTCAAGAGAAATAAAGGAAGACCTCTGGAATGTTTGGTAGACTTTCTGTGTTAAACTTAGGGGAGAATAAGAGCCAGAGTTGCACAGAATGGCTCAGCATGAATGGCTATCAGTCCTCATAATTGGAAGGAATATCCAAACCAGTGTGGTCACAAATCTATTTGAGTAGGTTTAACTTCACTGGTTTAAGTATGAATCTGTTATTAGTCTTTCTTGATAGCAGAAGATCTTGGTATTCAAAGGGAAGAAACTTTACAGATGATAGAGCTCAACCTCTTTATTTTTACAGATGAGGAAACTGAGGTTCAGAGAAATGAAATTACTTGCCCAAAGGTTAAGTTAAATAGCTTTAGGAAAAAAAAGTAAGGGAGAATTATCTTTGGTTATAGGAATTAGATTGCCAAAGAGAAAGTACAGGTCAGAAACTTTTAAGATGTTACTTATTTTCCTTTCTATTACCTTCCTTAGACAAAGGAGATTTATGCTTTTAGTCTACCCCTTCCCACAACCTGACAAGTGTCTTTTTTATTGATTTGATTTGACAAACATTGATTAAGTGTCTGCTATACGTATATGCAAGTAACAGAGTCCCCAGGGAAGAAAAAGACACATCAAGGCTCATAAGTCAATGAGAGATGGCACCAGTACCTTAACACTTCCTCCCACAAATGTCAGTGAATATACGAGTGGATGTGCTGGAATAATTTGTATTAGAAGGAAAAGAAACCTCAGAAGCTATCCTTCTGTGGCCACTGGGTTTTTCCAATAATAGCCTTATTACTTTGATAAACAGGAAACCCAAAGGAGAGAAAGTTCCATTGTAGAACAGCATAGCATTGTTCTATGAGTCAGGATCAAAACTAGATTGAGCAACCATTTTGGGAATAATTTTTGGTTTTCAAAAACAATTTTTAGGACAAGAGTAAGGTTTTCTTATGCTTTTAGGTTTGTCACGGGGATCTAGAGAAAAGACTCCAGAGGACTGAGTGGATCATCTAAGAAGAAGAAATGGACAACAATCTCACAGGAAGAAAATGTGTGGAGTCTGTGCCAACACAGAAATATCTAATGATATCATAGATTCTTTGAAAAATAAATATTTCTTTATTCCTTTCTCCTTTCCCTCCTTTTTTCTTTAATGAAATAACTAATAGAAATAACATATGTAGGTGTCTTTGCCAACTATGTATGATTTGATCTAATGGCATGAGTAAACTATATCCCTTTCAGAAGGAGAAAAGCAAAGATAATAAAATCTATCAGTCAACATTTTAAAGCATTGTTAACCCTAAAAATAAACTGTGGGTTTTCATCATAATTGAATGATGAAAACCAACACTACTCAGCATTAAATGATTTTTAAGCACTTATATATTATCCTCATTAGCATTCAACTCAGATATATTTAAAGATCTCTCTTATCTGCTCAAGGCACGATTCTACTTAAAAAAAAATGAATGAGGGCTTATGTTCTAAATACAGGATTTTATTTTATATGATATTCCATCAATCTTTTCATGCTTTCATAGTGAATATCAAAGAGTAAAAAAAAAACCCTGCAGATATTATAAACATTATTCATTCTTGAAAAGGACCATGACATCAGGGAGGTGATGCTATGACATGTGAGTGAACTGGATTTAAGTGAGGGAGGCCTGTGTAAAGTCACTAGGCTCACTTTTTCCTCAGGAGCCATCTGAGACCAGTGGCCAGAAAAAGATCAGGACAACTAAAGATGGCCCAGAATGCAGAGGGGGCCCTTGACCTTTTCAAGCTAAGGTCTTTAACAGGTCTCAGTCTGACTGAGGCAACAGCCATTCAGTGATTAAGGCTTAATAATAATTGTTGTCAAGACAACAATAATAATCAAACCCAGATATTTGCCTTACCCATCAGAAAAGCTTAATCAGTCTCGTTCCTTATGATAGTGACCTGATTATTTTATTTATTGGAGATATTGCCTCTCCTCACTGAAATCTTCTTCCAAAGCCTTTTCTCTGTGTGGATGTAGCCATGGGTACTTATGCCAGCCCAGAAAGCTGTGACAGTTCCTACTGATCTAGAAAGGCTTCAAATATATGTTAGGTGATAGGTTATATATGTTTGTCATCTAAGGACCAACCCATACAAGGTCAGAAATGCTGGTAAATCAACATTAAGTTGGATATAGGATGATGAGCTTTTGTTGTTTTTTTCAATGCAGCAACCTTTAAGGTGTGTTATACTCAGGAACGGAGAGGCTGCAGACTGTATTGGTGGGAAGTAAATTCACGTATTTTTGATGTACTGAAGCACAGGCATATACTCTAAGGAGGTCCCATATACATTAACATATTTATAGTAATACTTTTTTGTAGTAGCAACAAAAAACCGGGTCATCAAATGTGGAATGGCTAAGTTAGATGTGGCATACAAAATAACAGAATATTGCTAACTATAAGAAATTATACACATAAACAATGCAGAGAAGCCTAGGAAGCAATATGAGCCTTTGCAAACTAAAGTAAGCAGTACCAAGGAAATGCTACATATAATGACTACTAAATGGAAATAAATAGAGTGAAAACAAAACAATGGAAGTGGGATGCTGTAAATTATAACTAAGACCGGCCTCTGTAAGAGAGTATCAAGGAGAAGAGAGTCATCAATAGTGTCAAAGGCTGCAGAGGGGTCAAGCAGAATAAAGATTGCGAAAAGATCACTGGATCTGGCAACTAAGACATCCCTAGTAACTTTAGAGAGAGAAGCTTTGGGGGAATGATAACATCAGAAGTCAAACTGTTAAGGTGTTAAGAGTGGAGCTCAGCTCCATTCCAGATCCACACTGGATTTGGCCAGACTGCAGGAAGGCAGTGGAGATGTAGATAAGGGATTAATATTCCTTTATTCTCATGCTGGCAGGACAAGACAAAGATTAAAAGCAGGACAAGGAGGGTGGCATAAGCATCCACCTAATCCCTTTATTCTCGTGGTGGCCAGTGAGATGAGAAGGGGAAGCATCCTCCCCTATAACATCCACACTTCTGACCAGTGCTAATTTAATATATAGAGAAACACACAAAGAAGGTAGCATGCCAAAAATAAGCTCAAATGTTTACATTATCTTTGGTTACATAATGATGTGTCAGTACAGAGCAAAGCACAGGGTTAGTATTTATGGGCCATGCATCCCGGCTGCTTGCATCAAAGCAGATCCATGACACCCATAAAGTGTTAAGAAGAGATTGAAAAGAAACTCTGTCTATTATAGATAGCCTTTCCAGGAGTTTAGCTACAATATGCAGAAGATATATGGGACAATAGTTAAGCTAGCTGGAAAAATCAAGTGAGGGTTTTTTCAGAATGAGGAAGCCATGGGCATGTTTGTAGGCAGAAGGAATTAAGCAGTAGAGAGGGAGAAAAAAGAAATAAGAAAATAAAGTCAAAAAATATAAACGACAGAGGGAGCAATCTAGTGGAGAAGGGATGGAATGGTTCTGCTTGAACAAATAGAGGGGTTAGCCTTTGTAAGAGGTAAGGCCACTTCAACATGTGAGACAAAGGTGAAGGAGGAAAAAGTGGCAGAAAGGGGATGAAAAAAAGAGGAAAAGAGAGTTCATGGCAAATGGCCTCATTTTTTTCCTGTAAAATATGAGGCAAGGTTCTCAGATGAAAGAGTGAAGGGAGGAAAAGTCATGGGAGGTTTGAGAAGGGATAAGAAGGTTTAGAAAAGCTTCTGTGGAGAGTGGGATAGTAAGTTGATAAGGGAGGTAAAGTAGGATTGTCTAACAGCAGTGAGTTCTCTCTTAAGACTATGTAACATGAATTTGTAGTAGACCTGGCAGACTGGTTACATGATTTTCTCCACCTTCATTCAGCAACATATGTGTAGGAGCTTAGATGATGAATGGTTGGAATGATTCAAGGCTGAGGTTTGGCTGGGTATAATTGGTGATATTATAAGGAGAATAAGGATTCAACAGAAAAGAACAATGTAGAGATGAAGTGGTTCACCAAGGAGTCAAGACGGGGAAAAGAGGAGAGAATGACTCAAGGCATATGGCCTGGTAGAGAAGTGAGAGGTCAAGAGACTGGAGGTCACATTGCAGATGAAGAAAAGGATTATGTAAGGAAAGGCAGAGGAAGAGGTGAAAAGCCAATAGGTTATGTTTGGATAAAGGGATTTCAATATTCTTGAACACAGAAGTGGTACATTCATGAGTGGTGGCAAGATCAAGAGTATTACCATCTTTGTATGCAGCTGAGGTGGGGTGGAGGAAGTGAGTAGGTTGACTTGAGCTAAGGAAAATGAGTTCAGGTGCAGCTAGTATTAGGAAGTATGGCCAGGGAGGCTGTGAATTCACAGGAATACACTTTTCAGTAACAACTAGACAGAAGGAGTGGGAGAAAAAATATTTGAGATGAAATGACATTTGTTGCTTATAAAAAAGCATTTCAGAGGGCACAAAAGACTGGGTGAAATTAGGATGAAACTTTGGGGTGGGAGGAAGGGTTGAAGGGGATAGTAATGAGGAATTAGGTGGTAAGGGGTATGGAATGGGGTTTGGAATAATAATCTATAGGTTTATTTTGTCACTGGGAGTAAAAGGTATGGTAATGTGTGAGAATGACCTTCTGAGTGAAGAGTATTACTAAGCATAATAATGTTCATTACTGAGTAGAGGGCATTGCTCCTGTACCCTCAAAGGAGAGGCACAGCAGGAAATGGGAGACCTGAAAGCAAAGAGAAGGTTGTTCTTTGCACTGAAGGTTCTCTATATGACATTGGGAGCCTGGACTGGAAGCAAGAGATGGAAGATGCCATGTGTTAGGATTAATGGAAGTGGATGTTTTGGAGCAGATGGAAGATACCTTAACCCGTCCCTAGCAACTTTTCCTCAGGGGAGACACTGCACCCAGAAAGGAGAGTTCTACTGGGAAATGTAGATGATGTACAAACAAAAGTTAGCAGTAAGAATTTATTTAAAAAATAAAATCTGAAGTGTCACCCACATTATCTTTTCTTTTCTAGTAGAAGATATCAAGAATTATATCATATATCTTAACTCATCACTACACTCATTCTTCAAATTGCATATGTTGAAATAAAACTTAAATTACTTGACATAAGCAAATTTCAAAGTTGTACAAAACAAAATTAGAAATCAGTCTATAATTTACCTGCTAAACTATATTAAATTGAATAGAATCCTAAATGAGAAACAAATGTTTCCCTCCAAAAGAAATTCTATGAAAGCATTCCTGTTTATCTACTAAAATTGTTAAATTTCCTTTTCTTAGAACCAGTTTCAGATTCCTCTGGCTCAGTTAATTTGAAAAAGAAAAAACAACAAAAACAAACTCTAAACACACTTTCAAAATAATCTTTTTTCCCCCAAGAACTGTTTGCAAAGCCCCTTGACGTTAAGTTTATTACTTTATTTCCAAATAATACAGACTGGTCAACTTATTCATCATCATTTCTTCTCTTTTTCCCCCCAAAGTATTTTTATGTGAGAGAATCAAGCCAGCTGAGTTATTACTAAATATTAGAATAATATGACTTTTCCTTAGCAACAGTTATGGACTAGGGGAGTACAACTCTTGATAATACTACTTTGACTGGAAGCAAAATAAAATAAAACACAAGCCAGTTACATTTTAATGGCCTATGGGATTTTGTGCAATATATCTTCAAAATGAGTCACCCGTTCATTAGATTTTAAAATAATAAATACAGAGTTCTTCCCTCCCTGTGAAATGCAGCTACTTGACCTTACAGTGGTTCATCAAAGTTTTTTTTCCCAATGTAGCTCAACAACAATAATACTAATAATCATAACTAGCACTTATATAATATTTTTAAGGGACAGCTAGTAGATAGAGCACTGGGCTTGGAATCAGGAAGATCTGAGTTCAAATATGACCTCAGACACTTATTAGCTGTGTGAACCTGGGCAAGTCTCTCAACCTTTATTTGCTTCAGCTCCTCATTTATAAAATGCAGACATACTGGAGAAGGAAATGTCAAATCACTCCATTATGGGATCATGTAGAGTATGACACAATTGAACAACATACAGTGTTTTAAGGTTTATAAAGCTCTTGAGAAATACTATCACTTTTACAACAACCTTGTAAAATAGGTGTTATTATCACCTCCCACCCCATCCTCCACTCCTAATGAAAAAACTTGGGCTAAGAGAGATTAAATGATTTGCTCAGGGTCAAACAACAAGGATGTAAGTGTCTGAGAATAGATTTGAACTCCTCTTCCTGACTGCAGATTCAGCACTCTATCCACTGGTCTGTGTGGCTGCCTCAATAATTATTTATTTTAAATTACCCTACTAGTATTTTCTTTTTACAGAAGGTAGTTAAAAAACATGCTAGTCTTTAGACCTTTTCCCAATGTCTAGAGCCCTAGAGCACATCTAGAAAAGCCCAAAAGTCAGGGTGATGACAGAAGTAGAGGTAGAGAGACAAGTAGAGTTTGCAATTCATTTTGTTGTTGTGACTACATTAACTATTGCTATGTCTCTTGTGATAATATTTCCTAAGCTTTAGAGGTTAGCTTTCACTCTAATATTCAATGTCATTCCTTCAATTATACTATAGTAGGTGGTAGCAAACGAAAAGACGTTATTTGGAAAAAAAAACATGATTTCAAAAGGAAAAAAATTAACGTGGCAGGATGAAGGGTAACTACTTGTAACAGATTAGCTGTTTATTCTAGAGCATACTCTTAAAAGCTCACATGAATAAACTTTATTCTTCTGAAAGTATACTGTTAGAAAAATAAAAAATGCTTTATCTCTGAAATCAGAACCTACCTTACATTGTTAAGTGATTCTCTGACTGCAGATGAAATAATATTTCACGATGCAAAGAACTCCATAAGAGTAATGTCTTTCTTTCTGTGCGGGAGGGTATACTGTGACAGTAAGCTCACTGGTGTTCAATAGCTCACTGGCCCTCAATAACAGCCTGAATTTTCGCTGATCATCAAATGTGTCTTAGAGGAGATAGTGTGATGTAATGGAAAGCTCATTCAATTTAGAGTCTCAAGATCTGGATGAAAATTCTTGTTCTGCCATCTGTGTGATACCAGGCAATATAGTTGAACTTCTTTGCCCCCATTTCTTCATCTATAAAATGATTAGGGCTGGAGTACGTGATCTCCAAGGTTCCTTCCAACTAAAAAAAATAACTATGATCCCATGAATATTTAAATGATTTGAAAATGGTTTGAATGGTTTAAAAATATGTGTTAATTGATTAATTTTGTTTTAACAAGGCCTACATTTTTAAATGTAGCCTTCTTCTCCCCATCCCAAAGAGCCAACCTTCATGTGTAGCAATGAAGGAAGATGCTATCTACATCCAGAGAAGTAACTGATAAATAGAAGTATCTACAGAATAATTTTACCCATACATGCATATTTGTGTCTAATTGTAGGGTGAGGTAGGGGGAGGGAAGAAAAAGAAAAAAAATTTATATGATAACTTTATTATATATTTAAAAGGAATAGCAAGCTGTACATAACAGATTTGCAGTTTCATATGCAATCATTTTTTTTTATTCTACTACTATGGAAATGCTTCATTTCATAAATTAAAAATAAAATAAATAAAAATTTTAAAAAGATAAAAGAAATGAATGAATGCCCCCCCCACGAGGATATGTAGCATTACAATATGTTTTGTGTATAATGTGTTAAAGTCATGATGAAATGATTTTGGCTTATATAGGTTTAAGGTCCTAAGCACAATTGTTTTAAATCAATACAGAGTTTGTATTAATGACATAAGGAAAGCACTTGAGCCACTCATTTTTCAGTTTGGGCTCATTAAGTACTCAAGCTATGTATAGTCACTTCCTAGTTAAGATGTCATTTGAATTCAAATGATAAATTTTAAGATAGAGAATATGAAGTTTATAAATTATAAAACTCAAGCTGCATAAGACCAGAGAATAAAAGTAAAATAACTTCTGGATTTGATATGAGAATTGCAATGAACTTAAATCGCTTTCATTTCCCTTTCTGACCCCAGATGTTATGATATCTACTTTGTTCAAATATTTGGAATTTGAAAGTCTTGCTGTATATGCTATGACAATCCCAGACAGATTCATCAGCACCCATTCTTCAAATTTGCAGAGGATATTTTCATTGAGGTGAAACCAATTACCATATTTTGCATAATTGTAACTTCTGATAGTGTGAATTCAATCAACTTAAGGGATTTATTATTTGTACTAACAGGGACCTAACTGTCTCTCTGATGAGTTCAAAGCACTTCATAGCTTCTGTCTAATGAAAATTCCTATAAGGTTGGAAAATTCAGGCACCCAAGAGGTTAAGTATGGCATTTAATGTCATGTGGCACCTAAGAAAAGAAGCAGAGCTTTTATTCACATCATTCATTCTTTTAATCAGATTTTTCCCCTTCAATTTCTTAACATATAAGCCTATTGTAGAACTTAGTCTCTTAATGAACTTGATTAATTAATGGTTCTATTTCTATTTGGAAAAGTAAATGGATCAACTTTTAGGATTGCACTGACTCTTTTTGTACTAAAAATGATGATTGTTTTAATAACAGGCTCCAGATACTTTATGTAACTTTCAAACATGTGGCTATTTCCAAAAATCCTCATTTATTCAGATCTGATAAATAATGTATTTATAATAACTAAATGAATAAAAGGGGCTAACTTTCTAGAGTCTGTTTTTAAGGGGCTTAACATTTATTATTTTTCTCTCCATTGCTATTAAAAATCTTATCATACCAGATTTGTATAATAATAGTAATAATAATAATAGCTAGCATTTATGTAGTGCTTTATTGTTTGCAAAGTACTTTACATATATTAACTCATTTTTTACACCAATTTGTCCCATTTCTATGGACATTTATGTAGGAGTTTGAGAATTTTTTACTTAAAAAGTGGTTCTTGTGATTGAAAGTGTCAAAAATACATTTAGGGTAAGTGGTAATAAGCTTTTTGGATGACACACATAGTTTATCAAATCTGGTAATTCTGACCTGGAATCTCGTGATACAAAGTTGGCATTGTCTTCTTCGTGTTTTATAACTTGAATTCTTATTTTGCTGTATACCAAATTGATTTCTAAAGTTAAATAATTTCAAAGCAATAAAGTTTAATTTTTTAAAGCACTTATTCTTGCTTGTCTGATATCTGACATAAAACTTACTCTAGTGATACAGCTGGGGTTATGTTAAATCTATACAAGCCTAGGCAATGTGATTCCACTATCCAGTTGTAACAATGAGCAGTTAAACGTGGCCCCTACCCTGAAAACACAGAAGATGCTAAATATTTTGGAGGATTTCAAAGATGGCACAGTGTTATTTAGTCTGCTTCCTTACATATATATTGTGCTCTTAAATTCAGCAGGAAACAAAAAAATGTCCTGAACAAAAGCTGTCCTGATGGCAGTTTATGGGGCAAGACATCAACAAATCAACAACATTCATTGTTTCCTATGTGCCAGGCACTGGGCAAGGCACTGGGGATACAATGAGAAAGAATAAAAATGACCCTGCTCATAAGGAGCTTATGAATCCCCATGACCCTTGTTTCACTTAAGGCTAAAGCATTTGATATGTGTCTAAAATTATTAAACACACACACTTCTCAAAAGCAATGGATACTTGTATTTCACAAATGGACTCAAAAGCTTGGTAAGGGTATTACTATTTACATTGTACAGCTATACAATGTATTTCAATCCTGCAATGTGGCAGGAAATGGGGAAGAGGGTTGGTTTTTGATGTGATATGTTAGTTCATAATGGAGTTCACTAACAACATCTCTCAATATTATCAAATCTGCATTTAAAATAGTACCCTCCTCCACTACCAAATGCAGAAGCCAGTAGAATCACATTACTATTCTGTCACATACAGTAAAAGATCCATTTTCTTAAATCAGTGCTGCACATTACACATAAGTCACACACTTGCATAAAGAGTCAGCAAAAGCAGGAAATGTGTGCTATATACTCCTGGTAGATTAGTTCACAAATAGCAACCCTTGTTTAGACTGTAGAAGCTTATATGAATGTGGATGCTGTTTCCAAGCATTCAGGCTGCAGAGTCTGTATGAAGTAACATCTTAAGAAAGCAAGCTTTTCAAGCTGGGAACCAGATATTCTTTATTATTGAGGACAGTAAGATCCTTAAGTTCTATCATTTTCAGATGACTCAAAATTCTACAGAATCTTCATGCTTTATCAGTAATCAATAATTTTTTTTGAGAAGGGTAAGGGTGGGAGCTGGACCTTTGTTATGACTAGTGTAGTGAAATCCTAGAGAGGAAACTGCCTCCATCAATGCAGGTTAACGACTATTCTGCTACCTATATTCTTAAAAGAGTTGCCTGGGGTCATTCAGTTAACTTGCCCAGAGTCACACAGCCAGCATATGACAACAGAAAAACTTGAACCCAGGTCTTCCTGACTTTGAGGTTGGTTCTATTCCACTGCGTCTTTAATTAGTAAAGACATCTTAGATAACATTTTATTAGAAGGCCAAATGGGCAAAGTTGTTAGGGCCATGATTCACTTTTTACAATGCTAATAATAATAATAATGCAGTTCTCATCATAGAGACCTGTGTTTTGAATGTCCTCTATTACTTCTTCACAGAGACATATTTACCTATCCTCTTTAAGTGGAGGACCAAAAACTCCTTTGGAACGAATTTGTTAATACCAAAAGTAAATAAGATCTGAGGCATTTCTACCATTGAAATTGCCTGACTATTATAAGTTTTTGACAGATTTCTTAGGGAGTTTTCTGAGGAGATGGGAACTTAGAAAGAGGAGCCAGTGTCATTTCCATCTAGATTCAAAATATGCACTAATTCAACTGGAAATTAAAAATATGCTTTTGATCTATAGGATAAATATTAGATTCATGAGCATCTAATTAAACAAGATGTCTTTAAGTTGGTTACATTGCTCTACTGAGCTAAATCAATCATACCAGTATAAAAGCTCAATAAAAAAAGAGAATTTCAAGTACATTTATACTAATGACACCTTTACAGCACTGCTAAATAGTATTAGAAAAATATCAATTGCTGGCTGTTTTCCTTGATGAGCAGTTCTTTGCAAAACTTTGCAGAACTGGTACAAGCTCATCAACAGATTAATATGACTGGTACAATTGCAGGTATCTCAAAATACATAGCACTCACTGAGGGACATTCCAAGTCAATTTATAATTCACTGCCCATGTAATTTATTAGTGGTTCATGAACATTTTGCTTTCACCATTAAATGAATTTTTCAATATTTTTGATATATTGGATATACAAATTAAAAAAAAAACAAAAAACAAAAACTCCTTGGGTCATCTTCTTAGACTATTCTATAAGTCCTGTTAGAATTCACTACATTTCCAGGTAAGAACCAGACAGTCCATAATGTGTATACTTAAATTTTTTTTTAAAGCAAAGCGAGAGTTTCAGCTCTTTTAAGTTTTTCTCAGTTTCAGTGTTTTTCTTACATAAAAGGCTATCTTTTTGGAGCGACTATTAATTGATACAAAGATTTCTCTGCATGTTGGACTCACTACCATGAGGCCCTTTTTAGAAGGTTTAACACATAGTGACTTCTAAGTCTATAGCAATAGATCATGTTTCATCCATATAGGGAACTGTTCCCCGAGAAAATTCCCTCTATCAATACAGGTTAGCTTCTCTGCAAATTAGAGAGCTGCCTAGAGCATCAAGCAATTAAGTAACTTTTTCAGTCATTTAGCTAGTATATGTCAGAGGCCGGTCTTAAATGTAAATCTTCTTGGTTCCAAAGCTGGCCATATCTCCTGCTGGATATAAGATCACATCTAAGCAAAAGGTGATTGTGGAGATAATACAGACAAATTTTCTCTCCTAATAGTGAAGGAGAGATTGAGTGACTTTCCCTGGGTATTAAAGGATGGAGCTGTGATTTGAACCCTGGTATTCTGATTCCAAATCCAGCAGTCTTAATGGGTGGCTCAGTGGATAGAGTTTTGGTCTTGGAATCAGGAAAATCTTAAATTCAAATCTTAAGTTCAAATCCTGATTCAGACACTTACTAGCAGTGTAATCCTGGGGAAGTCATGTAGTCTCTCTCAGCCTCAGTTTTCCAGTATGAAAAAGGATATAATTAGAATAGCACCTACCTACTAGTGTTGCTGTGAGGATCAGATAAGTTGATCTTTGCAAAGTGATTTGCAAACATTTAAGAACTATATAAATATTAGTTATCATCCTAATCCTCATCATCACTAACTTCTACTACCCCATTCTCACATGACACCACTGCTTTTTATGTGGAAGCTTTATCTTAGCTGTACTGGAAAAGAGTGTATTCACAAAATATCGGATAGTACTGAAACAATTACTTTAAAACAATGTCACCTACAGAATGGAACTACATACACATTGCTGACAAAATCCATGTATATTATCACAGGAATCAAAAAGTGTCACATCCACTTCTATGCGCATATCTTCAAGATATGAATTCACCACCAGGCGTTTTCTGTAAAAATTAACCATCCTGAAGCACTGATTAAATGCTTGTTGATTTACTAAGTCACAAATAAGATATTTAACAGAGGAAAGTATTCTGTCTTTCCCCAGTTGTTTCCCCTTGCTAATAGAAATGAGGCAGAGGAGGGATGCTCAGAAACACTCTTAGTTATGAGTTTAGACAAACTAGTCTGGTGTCAGTTCTCAACACTAGCCAATGTCCCCAGGTTGGATTAGCCTCTTGACAATTCCAGGTGGACAGAGAATAGCAAGGCCCCACTAAGGGTAAGGAATAAAAAAGATATGACCAACCTCCAGTGGAGG
The DNA here is from genome assembly GCF_003287225.1 of Phascolarctos cinereus. Classification (NCBI taxonomy): domain Eukaryota; kingdom Metazoa; phylum Chordata; class Mammalia; order Diprotodontia; family Phascolarctidae; genus Phascolarctos; species Phascolarctos cinereus. Next base: position 138,701,896 of record NW_027556402.1, read on the forward strand.
CGGTAATCAAGAGGGAAACACACCATTATACGTAAGTTTGGGGTGATCGGAAGACACTGCATTCATATAGTTCCTCAGGACAACAGTTCTCAAGGTGTGGTCCATGGACCCCATGACCCTTTCAGAGAATCCACAGGGCCAAAACTAGTTGTTTAAAAAAGCACTTACATGTTATTTGCCTATCAAAAATACCCCTGGCTTTTACAATTACATACATGTGTCACATTAGATTTTTAGAAGTAGGAAGGAATGCACAGTGGATGGCCTCATTTATTTATTTATTTATTTGCTTTTGGTGAAGTATGAGACAAGGTTTTCAGCTGAGGTAGAGAAACGGTTGGCACAGGAGACTTGAGGACAGAAGAACAGGTGCTATGGGGAGTAGGATACAGAATCGATTAGGGAGCAAAATCAATATCTTGTTGCAGTGAGGTCCCAGTTGAGATCAGACAACCTACATTTGTAGTGGATCCAATCAGCACTGTTTTATGATTTTCTCCAACTTTGTTTATGAGCATGTGAGTAGGAGCAAAGGAAATGGTTGATTGAAGTAATTCAGGGTTGGTGATTAATACAATGTGTTTGGTAATAGGATGTAGAGCCAAGGAATTTGACAGTAGAGGAGAGAGTATAGAATTGAATTGGTTCTTCATGGGTTCAAGATTAGAAGAGTGTAGTAAGATTGGGGTGGTGGCCTATTTACTGATGATTTACAAAAAAAAAAACATGGGGAATGAACAAACTCTCCTTGTGAATATCATTCCGATTTTCCATTGTCATAATTTTATGGCTGACCCCTTCATTTTGAGATTGACTAGCTGCAAGTGATTTATGGAACTCCTTTGGCAGACATATGTAGACTTCTCCATTCTCCATAGTTCGGAGGGGAACTGGGGACCGAAAAATGGGGAATTAGGAGCAGTAAATAATAATAATAATAATATTAATAATAAAGAATACCAAGGACAAAGGCAGGAAGTTTGTTTGTTAATATTTATGAAATAAGGAGCTTAGATAATAAAAAGGTTTGTGAACCAGCAGACATTTGTTTTAGCCAAGTGCTACTCTATGAATTAGTGGATGCAAAACACTGGTTTAAATGGAAAAAAAAATTAAATTTAAAAAATGCACGATCCCAAATAATACAATAAGATCCACTGATACTTTAAAGGGAAAAAAAGTGACTGAAAATAATTGAACTGATATATACCGTAAAAGTTGAAGCCACATATGATTTGTATGCCATCTTCTCAAATTACATAAATATAAATAAAACAATCTCCTTTCTGTAGTCCAGAAAGGGCACTGAAATTAAATTCTGATGCCAAGATGAAACAGGTATTGGGAGAAAGAAATTTACAGTTAAAAACTCCTTTCTGTTAATGGACCATTCATTTCTGTGCACACTGTTCCGCAGGATAACTGGACATAAATTATGAATTTGACATCTAGTAATAGATGATTATTTCTGACATAATGAAGTTGTAATGGAAGGAATTTGCCCATTGTTTGGATATTAAGCGATCATTTATTGTCCCTGCACCAGGTGTGATGGTGATAGGCCATACAAATCACTGAGAAGAAATGCCAAAAGTGGGTTCCTTTACTGATAAAGCGCTGCACATGTTTATTAATTTAGCAGCTTGTCTTATGTCTCCCCCATCTGCTCATTTAAAGCAGATAGTCTTCCTATAAATATCTCAAAAGTTAAATGTGGGGCCAAAAATATTAGACTTGGAGGGAGGGCTGAGGAGGAAGAAAGCTTTGGTTTTAAATACAAAATTACATTCTTCTTTCACCCTAGATTAGTTTAACAGAATTGGGGGCTGGGAGATGGTTTTTAATAGGACATTCACTTCAGATTAGTGCTGCTTGAGTGTAGGTCATCATAAATGATTCCATTCTCCAGCTGTTGCCTGTGCCAGGTGGGAAAATGACAAGTTCCAACAATGTCACAGTATACAGTTCCATAAAGGGCAAAATGAAGCACTCCAGAAAATCTCCAGAGTAGGTGGTCACAGCCATTTCCAAGTTCATCATGTAATAGTTTAACCTATAAAGGACAATATTTAATTTCTGCAGAATTTTTTGTTTTCTTTTTGTGGGGAGGGGGAGAGGGGGACTTGTCACATTTTCAACCACATGAGGTTCTCTAAGGGTTTACCTGTAGGAGGCTACCCTCTCTAAAATATTAACATCACTTTTTATATAATAGGGAAACACAGCAGCAGCAAATGTGAATGGTTTACCTTTCCATAAAATCTGAAGGTAGGAGCACAAGGCTTTGACATTTCCATCTGGACACAAGGTTTTATGTGCCTATGATTCAGCTACAACTCTGAGTTCTCTCTGTGAGAATGTTTTTGACTAATAGGGAGCTCTCCCTTAAGGGGCCTTTATCAAAGGAACACACACACACACACACACACACACACACACACACACACACACACACGAACATATACATTTGAAACGAAGTACAAGAATTCAAAATAAACATAGTATGCAATGACAATAGGTGGCCTGCTCTAAAAACTGGACTCCATTTGTTAGAATCTAAACACAGGAGAGCAGGGATACTATTCAGGCTCTTGGAGAATCCTTGATCGACCTCAGTTAAGAAGTAAATAAATAAATAATAATAATAATAATAATAATAAATTCACTTATTATGTTTTTCTAAATAAATTCTATCCTGAAGTAACTGCACAGTGACCAAGGGACCTATTCAATTACCTAAAAGCCAAAGATCCTACAAACTTCCTTCAAATTGATTGTGTGCATCTTCAGCAGACTGAAAGAAGGAAATTAAACACTGCCTAACTCTGTGTGTGTGTGTGTATGTGTGTGTGTGTGTGTGTATATATATACACAAATTTTCAAAGAATTCCACAACTGTTCTTGAATTCTAGTATTAAATTGAACGTGAAATTTCTACGTAGCACCCTAGTGCAGGAAAGTTAGTTGTAATCCCAGTACTGTTCAGTTTTTATGTGGCCTTTGGCAAATGTTAACAACTCTTGGAATCTTGTCAAAGTTACAATAGTAATACTGTTTATTCTTAGCAAGAATGATAGAAAAAAAATCCTTCTCAAAATATAACTGATCCCATAAAAAGTATAAGCCAGAACCTAGGTTTCATTCATCAGTCAGCATTTTTAATGCATTTTTTTTTTACTTTTGTTCACTTCATTAGCTCTTGCTCGCAATCTATTACTGATGAGCCTATAACAAATTGGAGCTTCAATTAAATAGTCTGGGAATCCTGGTCAATGGGTGCATTAAATATATTTGAGGGAGCTGCAGCTAGAAATTCTTACACTTGAGGAATACCAAAAATATGCTCCACTCAGTTGTCAAACTGATTTTCCTGAAGTTCAGGTCTGCCCATGTTATGCTCCCTATTCAATAAACTCCATGGCTCCCTATTACTTCCTGGATCAAATATAAAACTTTCTGTTTGGCTCTTAAAGTTTTCATAACCTGAACCCTTCCTGCTTTTCCTGTCTTCATGTGCCTTACTCCCTTCCATGTACTATATGAGCCAATGACACTGGCCTCCTTGCTCATACTCCATCTCCCAAATCAGGGAATTTTTACTGATTATATTACCCAGGCATAACTGATAACTTTTCTCTCCTCATTTCTGCTCCTAACTTTTCTGGCTTCGATTCCTAGATAAAGTCCTAGCTTCTTCAAGAAACCTTTGCAGATCCCCCTTATTAAATCTAGTGATTTCTCTCTGAGATTATCTTCACTTTATCCTTTATATTATTATTTGTATACAGTTTTGTTTTGTTCATTTGTATATACTAATGTACATGTTGCCACCCTCATTAGATGGTAAATATTTGAGAGTAGGGATTTTTTGCCCTTTTATTTTTCCTTGGATGCCTAGGGATTAGCACAGTTCCTTAAGTGTTAGTTGCCTAAAAGGCTGCTTGCTCAGGGCAAGAAGGAAGACGTTCATTTGGAGTGGAGCAAATGTCACATGTTTGGCTAGGAGACACCAGGAGACTGATACTAGGAGAAAGTCGGATAGAAAAGGGCTGAGAAGAAGCTCACCTACATTTTTATTCAGAGGTAGAGGAGAAAGAAAGAAGTACTATCTGGTAGTTTCCTATTTGAACTTCTTATTCTTGTTAACTAGGCATTAAACTCAGTTATTTCAAGATGCTGTCAGTACGTCCCTTTAAATTTTAGTACCTTGTGTAAAACCTTACTTAACCTTCCCTAATTATGGCTGTTTGTATGTAGTATTACAATCTGACCTGTAAATTGTTTTCAATTGTTACCCAGATGGCTTAATTTGTATTGATTCCACCCACATTTTCTCTAATTTATATGAAAACATAGTTTATATAGTATGTAAATTGGATTTATCTTTACATACCTGAATGTATGATTCCTTTTGTACAGTTATGCTTATAACTAATACCTCAATAACTAATATCTAATATCCCAATTATTGAGCACATAGTGTATCTATGTCTTAACTAAATACAGCATGTCTTCTTGCCTCTCTGAAATAATTGCTCAATGATAACAGAAAGCCAAGTTTTGCTGATATTGGGAACAAAGAAAATAATTTTTAAAAGATATAAGGTCTAGCCCAGAAATTTTGGGACATAGAGCCAGTAAGAGTTAGAGGTGGGATGTGAACCTAGTCTGGCTCTAACCTATTTCTGACTCTAAAACCAGCACTCTGACCACTATGCCAGTGGCCTATATGCCAGTCATCAAAATTACTAGAGAAATGACATTAAAATAGGAAAAGAATGGACATGAGGTTTTCTGACAAATTTCTGAAGTCCTTTTTTTTTTTTTTGCAGCATGGTAGCAGAACGACCCGGGGCAAGACCTTCTTACGGTAGAAAAAGTCAAATCGTTTTATGAAAATAAAATAGACATGTCCCTGACTACATGTAGAGGGGATGTGATACATACTCAAATACCTTTAATACAAAACAAAACAAAACAAGGTGAATGAATGGCATATTATGCTCTACATTAAATGATGGAGATGTTAAGTTTCAAAGAAACAAATGTATCAGGATCGATAATAGGGAAATTATGTCAAGCTCTGACAGAAGCTGGACAGGGTGTGAAAAATCCATATGTACTTCATGAGAGCCATTGCCATCATGAAATCATAACCAGTGTTACTGGTTGGTCAATACGTAAGGACAAAAAAAAAAAAGTAAGACTGCATGCATGTAGTATAAGGATTGTAATTTCTTAAACAGTACAGTTCAAATTTATTCTTATCAGCTGCTACCACTGTGGACGGCAGTTAGCTGGAGACACTGAAGACCAGTGGCACAGCTGCCTCTGATATGGGTGATTTGATCTAGTCAACTGCTTAAATTTAGCCGAGATAAATTATTACAAAGCTTGGGAGGGTATGGTTTTCCCAGTCAGGCTGCTTATCCAGGACCTTGTGAATCAAGAATTTCTCCTGCTTTATTATCTGACATCCCTTTTTAAATCATCCCTTGTATGACCATATGCATCTTTTAGGTGCTTGGAATTGAGGTTCTTGGAACTGATACACGTAATCCACATCTTGTCTTTGTTCCCAAGGGGATAGAGACTGCTACAAAGGGGTCCCACCAGTCTGTGTCTGTTTGTTGGTAGCAGAAGGAACAAAGAAATGGCTTAAGCTGTGACTTTCATTGTATTGGGATTTATTGCTATGGGATAGTTTGCTATGGGATAATGAATGTTATGAAAGTCACAGTCATTATGTGTTAGAGGGAAAACTTGAACCCTGGTTTTCCTGACTTATAGTCTTGGCCTTGGCCAAAACTGTCTCTTATCTGATAGGATGTCCCTGAGTATCTAACTGAATTTATTCTCTAGGAAATAAAACACATCCTTCCGTGAATTAAGAACATAGGATTGTTAAAAGACAACTACATTGTGAATGACCAGATCATATTTCTCTAGGTCATATTGATAATAGATGTTAATTCTGATGGTTGGTTATAACTTTTAACTTTGAAAAAACAGTTTATCCTCCTTATCCCTTCTGTAATACTGTGAACATTGGGTATCATGTTCACCTTATGGAATGAAATAAGAATATGCTATTTTGTCAGTAGATTATATTTCTCTCTTAAGCACTTCTTCTCAAAGTGTGAACTATGAGAGACCACACAGAAGACTTCAAATACTGTTGGGAGCTGGTCCTAATTTCAAGAAAACAAAAGTTCTCTTTTTTTTTTTTTTGCTTTGCAGCAAGGCAATCGGGGTTAAGTGACTTGCCCAAGGTCACACAGCTAATAAGTGTCAAGTGTCTGAGGCCAGATTTGAACTCAGGTCCTCCTCACTTCAAGGCCGGAGCTCTATCCACTGTGCCACCTAGCTGCCCCAGAGTTAGATTTTTTAAGGAACATATTCTATTGAAGATTTAAATCTACATTAAAGACACCAGAAAATAAACATTAAAAAAAACTAGTAAAAATTTATTCTAAATAATGATCTCAGTTTAAAAGCATGAGTGAAAATGATCTACATGGTAGTCTTGCCCATTCAAATAACCTACAAATGAAGGAAATCAGAAAAACATTGCACTAGAGAAATAGGAGAAAAATACAATGATGACATATAATTTATTCATAATCATTCAGCTCCAGTGAATTCTCATCTTATTTAATTTCAAAATGGTTACTTTAGATAAAGAAGAGTGTGTGCTACTGCTTCTGACTTTCTATTTTAGATCTTTGTTCTATTTAATTTTGAATGTGGTTTCAATCACCAGAAGCATTTGCTTGTATAGAACTTTATAAATATTTTCCTTGTGTGTATATGTTTAGTATAATTCAGTTCATAAATAGAATTTTAATCCCTGGAGTGACCAATGTATTGTGTTAAGCAAACTGGACTTGTATCATTGTAAAAACCATATATTGTTATACAACTGTTTGTGTGAAATTTAAAACCTAACTCAAATTTTCAATTTTATCATCTGTAAACCAAAGGAAAAATTAACAAAAAAGAGGGTAGGGAACAGTATTGTCCCACATGTCCATATACCAGTATGGAGTATTAGAATTATAAATAAGAAGGAATTTAGACTTTTGATAGAAGGAAATAAATACAATATCAAAGGTATCATTGAAATTTGATGGGATGAAACTCATGATTAAAATATAGAAATGGATATTCTTTTTTTCAAAAGAACTAATAGAAAGGGTAGCATCCTATATTAAGAACATATACGTTCATGTATAGAAAACCATAAACCTGAAGATGGAAGCATGGTGGAGTGCATATGGATGAAACTCAAAGAAGCAGGAGAGCAGCCATGTATTGGAGAGCTTGGACCTATTCTACTCTTATACCAAACTAGATCCCAGAACCTTCCAAAATACTGGACCTGGGCCTCTGGCTGTGTACCATTGCTTCGCATTCAGTGTAGGAATAAGCCTCATTCTGACCCCAGAGCAGGATCATGGGGCTAAGCCTTCCAGCTCTAGGATATGGAGTGTGGACCAATTAATCAACATTTATTAAGTACCTCCTAGGTACCAGGCACTGTGCTAAGGACAGGGAATATTTAAAAAAAAAAAAAGGTAAAAGGCAATCCCTGTCCTCCAGGGGCTCACAAACTAATTCTTTTTTGAGGGGATAAACAAGTATAAAGAAACAAGCTATATTCAGGATAAAAAGGAAATAATTAACAGAGGGAATACCCTAGAATTAAGAGGGGCTTGGAAAGGCTTGCTGTAGAAGACACGATTTTAGATGGGACTTAATAGGAAGTCAGGGAACCTGAGGGCTTATGCTACAGATAGGAGCTAAAGCCGGTAGCTCGGAACTACTGGAGTTCCAAAAAGGGTCAAATTGGCAGCTAGGTCACCTAAATCACCAACTGGAGTCTGGAACCTACAAAGCTTAGACTAGTGGATGGGGGTGAGGGTAGAAATGTAAATGATCAGATCAAGCCCAGGTTGAGATTGCTTAAAGCACTGAAAACATACAGCTTATTTGACTGAGCTGGACCTGAGATCTTAGAAGAACACAATGCTCAATACCCAGAGAAAGAGGAGACAGGATCATTATAGATCAGGACTGAACAAAGACCCAATGTTTCCTCCAGAAGTGCCCAGAGACTGGCTCTATCATGAAGTCCCAATTCAAGAAGTAAAGCTAGAAAAATAAATAAACATGGAGCCAGGGATGCCCAAGACACAAACACAGAAGAATAAAATAACTCCCTAGTATCTACAAGGACAGTTTCAATCGAAAACACAGCTTGGCTACAAAGTCAACTAGAAGTCCTGAAGAAAATGAAGGAAGACTTAAAAATTATATTATCAATGGGATGAGAGCTCAAGAGGAAAAATTTGAATGAAGAATTAACAACTTATTACAAGAGGTGCAACACCTTACCCAATAGATTTTCTGAAAATAAGAATTGACAAAACATAAGTTAATGACTCCAGGAGATAACATGAAATATCAAAATAAAATGAAAATACAGAAAAATAGAAAAAAAATATAAAGTATCTCATATCAAATGGTAGAGAGGTGGTGGTTTTATTCCTGTTCTGGATTAGTTTTGACTGCTGAGAAATAAGTGATTTGTAAAATGAAAGTGAAAGGAAGAGACACTGAGAAAAAGTGTTTATGCTATGTTTCCATTTGTCGTAGTGAAAGCAGGGGATGACAGGTATTGTTGTTGTTCAGTTGTTTTGAGTTGTGTCTGACTCTCATGACCTCATTTGGGGTTTTCCTGGCAACTGGGGTGGTGTGTTATTTCCTTCTCTAGCTCATTTTACAGTTGTGGAAACTGAGGCAAATTGGGTTAAGTGACTTGCCCAAGGTCACACAGCTAATAAGTGTCTGAGGTCAAATTTGAACTCAGGAAGATGCATCTTCTTGACACCAGGCCTAGCACTCTATACCCTGAGCCATTTAGTTGCCTCTCTGCCAGGTATAATGGGAAGTATATCCCAGACTTCAAGATAAAACAAAAATCTGAGGGGAATGGTAGGCAAGATATCATGATTAAGAACATATGAGAGGAATTCATATTAAGAGGAATAAGGGTTACTCAACAAATGCAGTTCCAACAATATAATTACAAATGATTCCAATGAAGTAGAAAACCAGAGGCATCTAAAGAAACTGGACTGTATAGAAGATATCAGAAATTATATTAATGAAATGATCAACCTTAGTTTCAGATTACTGCTGATGAAATATATATATCTCTCCTCCCAGTAGAAAGATGGTAGACTACTGTTGCATTTTATTCTATTGTGGCAGTGACATAAACCCCCAAAATATTAATAAACCCTTTTTAAAATAAGAAACTATGTTCTTGGTTGTTCATTGGCTAATAATCATCTTTCATTTAACTGATATTATAACTAGTAATCTTTGCTTGGCTCCTAACTGTTGGCTACAGAATGATAATGGAGAAAGGCAGTTAGTATAAGTTTCTTCTAATAAATCGAGTCTATCTGTGCTTGGAAACAAGGAGAATATTCCAGTTGCTAGCACTGTTCGCTTCCTCCCTTACTGGCAGAAGTATTATCAGTCTACTGGTGGAAGTAGCAACCTCCAAAAGAAACAACCTGGAAATTCCTCATTAAGATAAAATGAAGGGGACAGAGACCCAGGGACGGCTCTCTCCACATTAAGTAGATGACACAATTCTTATTTGAAGGATAATTACAGAATCACATGTGCTACATGTCTTGTGTTTTGACATTTGACAGAAAAAACTGGGGGAAACATTACAAAACCTTGTAGAACTTATCTGCAAATGAAAATATATAAGCAATCTCATTAAATTAACTGTAAAATAGTAACAAGCCTATTCACCTAATGGAAGATCCAAAAATAATAATACTTCAAAAATGAAGCTAATTTAAAGAAAAATTTCTTGATTAATGAGAGCTGCAGAAAGAAAAATTATCCTAATGGTGAATGCTGATTCAGGACCTTATTTTTATTAAGTGGTTTATAGTGAGGGTTGTGACTATTTTTCTATTTACAGTGGCAGTTTTGGTTAATTACCTTGTAATGTATTGTGACATTAATGCACTAGCAAACTACTATAATTTACACCCTTATTCAGTAATAAAATCTTTAAATTGAAGAATGCATATAAAGGCATCACAAGCATAAATTATGGGACCAAATGGCATACATAATAGCATTAAATTGTTTTAAGGACAGCATCCAGCAAATTTACTCATCAGGTAGTTTTAAGCGACATTATTTCTAAGTATATATGTATATAGGGCAGCTAAATGGGGCAGTGAATAGAGAGCCACGGCTGGGGTCAGAAAGATTCATCTTCCTAAGTTCAAATCTGGCCTCAGACACTTACTAGCTGCGTGACCTGGGCAAGTCGCTTAATCCTCTTTGTCTCAGTCCTTCATCTGTAAAATAAGCTGGAGAAGGAAATGGCAAATCACTCCAGTATCTCTGCCAAGAAAACCCCAAAGAGGGTCATGGAGAGACATGACTGAAAAATGACTAAACAACAACAACACATATGTATATAAGACAATAAATTGCAGAGAATAAGGCAACCTGCTTTGGTAGAACGAGTTTCCTCTCAGGGAGTTTCCTATATTAATAAAACCACAGTCATATTCTCTACCCCTAACTGCCGTATTTATGACTGACTGGGCTGAGATATGCATTGGTGGTGGTAATTCACAAAATCATCTATGGAATGTCATTAACATTATGTATAGCAAAATCAGAGCATCCAATATTCAATCGTTGAAGATAATAGGTCTTGTTAAAATGTATTTTATAATTCACTACTATTTAATTGCCATACACACACACACACACACACACACACACACACACACCACACACACACACACACACATATATATATGTAGTTCTTATACCACCCCAAGTATTAAAAACTAAGACTTTCTACAAATGAAGGGTAAAATTTGAAAACAAATGCTTCTAGGTCACAAAATCATTTTTCCTCCACACAAATTGAGGAGGTTGAGTAAGAAAGAACAAATTTCCAATCTTAAGAACTTTGTTAATAGGTTGGGAAGCCTACCAAAAATGAAGAAAAAAAATTCAGATATCCAAAGAAAAAATAATTTAAAATGACTTACTAAAACATAAATTTTGTGTAAACTCAATTGCAGGATTTTTATCATAGGGCATGCCCAAAATCTTTCCCTCCAAGAAGTTTCCCCTGGTCTCTCCCTTCCCCCTAAATGGATGGAGCTCTCCTTCTGATCCCGACTATTTTAAAGGATACAAGGAAAACAGTACAGTAAATTATTATGCCCCTGCAATTTGCCATGGCTTTCAGAGATGTTAATACTTTTACTGTGTGTGTTAAGTGGCAATTCACAAAATTTTTATATTTGCATTGAGAAAAATGATAATTCTGTAAATATGCACCATAAAAACATGTTTATTTGTTGTTTATTGGCTTGAAAAATATTTTAAATTGCTACTGGAAAATTAGGTGAATCAATTATTCTTTAAGAAGGCTTTGAAGTCTTTACAACAAGGGAAGTTATAAAAATAATTGTTTCTCCAATATTAAAATGTATATAAACACACAAAGTCGATATGTAAAACGTAATTGAGACAGTCATTTCTTTAGATTTCAGAAAAATCACTAGTACAATCATGGAAAAAGGATGAATTGGAGCATGATAGTATAAAGTAATCTATTGGTCTGAATCTGTGAATTCATTGGAGAAGAGAACTCTGGTTGTGGACACTCCAAATTATAGTACAAACTGGCAACTCTTTTTCCAGATGTGGAATCTGAAGCTAAATGAAATTAAATGACTTCTCCAGGGTCACAAAATACTAAGTATTTGAAGTAGGTTTAAACTCAGCTCTTTTGGATCCCAAAGCCCAGTATTCCATGCAGTGTTTCACTTAGGTGCCTGTCCGTCATTGGGCCCATATTTCAAAAATCTTTCCAGTTTAGAATTTTCCAGTTTAGCATATGGAATTCAATCAATAATTCTGAGATTTTGATTCTATTGTGACTATGGTACTCCAAGATTCACAGTCATATAACATTATTAGAAAGATATAGGTGATAAAAATATTTCAAAATAATTAAAATAAATCAACAAAAACCTTACATGTTTTCAAATTGGTGACATAGAAAATCTTATATGCTCATAAGCTATTAGACTTGGAAGAGCCAAATAGAGGTTGTATAGTAAGTTGGTCAACAAATATTTAATAACTAATTGCTTTGTGCCAGGTGTTATGCTAAGCAGAGGAATCTAAGTACAAAAGTCAAATGGCCCCTTCTTCAAGAAGTTTACATTCTAATGGTGGAGATAATGTCTAGTCTAATACTCTCTCTCTCTCTCTCTCTCTCTCTCTCTCTCTCTCTCTCTCTCTCTCTCTCTCTCTGTGCAGGGATTGGGGGAAGGAGTTCAGAACCAAGGTCTAGAGAGATTCGCTGATTCTCTAAGGTTAGGAGAATAACTGGTACAGGATTTGAACCCAGATCTTCTGGCTCCAAGTCCATTCTCTTTTTCCACTCTACTCCACTGCTATAAAGATGAATTTCTATGAAACTAAGGGAATATGACTGAATAAGTTTCTGAGTATAAGGTAGCTTCCATTCATCTCTCTATAACTTGGGATTAGCATCTTGAAACATATGAAGTTAAAAACCAGTGTATTTAGGGAGAAGAGCAAGATGAGCAGCAGAAAATAAGGCTACATTTCGGTTCAGAGAAAGCTTTAGCAAGAATTAGAATTGCTGACAAAGGGGAAAGTGAAAGAGGAGAAATGCTTGTAACATTAGCTCCTCCATTTCCACCCCAGCACTGTTAGAAAGAACTGATATTTGAATGAAGGGAATATATCTGACTTAAAACCCTCCTTTTGGTTATGCATTCCCTTCCCAATGATTATTTTCTGAGGATCATCGTTTCACAACTTTCTATAGCTTATTCTCTACCCTCACAAACTTATTTCCTTTTTCCTTCTATTCTGCACACACTGAGACCTTAGTCTGTATGTCTTTCAGTATTGCACTCTATACACTGACTTACTCTGTTTCACATCATTCTGCAGCTGAACAACTATTGTCTTTTGCTACACTCAATTATACCCCTGGCAACTCTGGTAATCTTGCCTAAATTATACTGAGATCATATCAATGGAGAAGAAATCCACTGAAGCCACAGATGGGAGCAAAGAAGTTCATAATTCCAGCAACAATGAAACTTTACCCCCCCCAAAAAAAATAGACTCATATCATCAGACACTACCTAGATACCCACACAATAATTAGAGAATGCCAAAGTTTACTATAACTATTTTATCCTGTAAAAATATACCAACATAATTACTTTATAAAAATACTTTATCAAAAAGATATCATTAGATTGCTAGGGACATATAAATGCATTTGTTATAAAAATGTGTTTGTTTTTCCCCTCCATTTAATGGAATTTGTTTTATATGTATCAGAAACCTGTATTAACATAGCCGGACAGCTTGGACATAAAAAAGGTATTTTTACACAAAACAATAATATATTGTATTTGGTAAATTGTAATTCCAATAAGAATTAATTATTAAAAATTCCTAAGCATGCACCAGAAAAAATGGAGGCACCCCAGGGCTCACAGTCTAATGGAGGGAGATAATACATAGAAGAAAGGAAAAGTTTAGTTGCAGGGCAGATGGCAAGGCTGAGGGATCCTTAGATTACATAAATAGTGAAGATAGTGGTATTGAGGAACTAGAGGCCATGAAGGCAATGGTAAATGGTAAGGCCTGGTAGTCCTCCATCCATCTGATCAGAAGGAATGGAATTGGTGACTACATTTATTTTTGACTCTCCTGTACCCTTTTTCAGCCCTCCTATTTCCTTGGGATCCTGTCCCTTCCACATACATCTTTCATCTAATACATTCCCAAAGGCTTTGTTCCCAATTACTTGTCTTCTGATTCCTGATGAAGGGATCTCTCATAGTGATCCCTACCAAATAAATAAATGAATAAATAAAGCAAATAAGCAAACAAATAAATAAATAAGGGTCTCTTTTTAAATCCAAAAGGCCTTCCTGACTCAAAGGAATAAATCTCTGATGGTGGTATGGATTCTTGAGATGTGTCAATAAAGCAGTAAGACATTTTCAAAAAAATATATTTAAAGTTATACATCTAAGTTGAGATAATTTTAAAAACAGACTCCAGAGCTCAGAAATACATGCAAAATAAGGTGGTCCTGCAAAGTAGTCACCTTTAAAAACTTACTTATTCAATAGATGTTAAGGAAAAAAATTGTTTTAAAAGCATGTTGAAAAACGTGAAAAACAATCATTTAATTTTGTTAGGTAATTCTAAAGGATAACTCAAATGCCATTTAAATTTATCCATTTTATTTTATAGATTCACAGATTCAGAAATCACTTAGTCCAGGACTCCTATTTTAAAGATTAAGAAACCGAGGCCCAAATAAAACCAACTTGTGCAAGGTCACAATACAAGTCAAAGACAAAATTGGGGATTGAACTAAACTCTCCTAACATTCTTTTCTGTTTATTTCTCCAAGCCATTCTACCTCCAATAGTAATTCTATGCCAATACAACTAGACCACAGTGTTGCCTTTATGTGCATAACTTGTCAGTTACATCATTGCATCTTACTTTCTAAGTAGTTAAACCTCCATTCAACGCACAAACAATTTTAAGGTTGCAAAAATAAACTTACTGTTAATAAGTCAAGAAGTAAACGTATTCCTTGTGTGACTTCATTTCTCTTCAAGCATCTCAGCAGAAAGTAGTAAAACTTTCATATTACTTAAATTCCCCTAAGATGTTGAATCATTTAAAACAACCCAAGGGAATGGGTTTTCTGAAAGACTTTTTATATGTGATTCAAAAGACAAGAGGAGGGTGGGTGTCTTTTAGATGAGATTATTTGGCCCAATGACAGAGCTATTGTCAGTCATCATTCCTAAACTAGGATAATGTTACATAGAGGATAGAGAGCCTAGTATAGGATTAAGACCACTTGGCATAAAGACATATTAACATACACAAACCACTCAACGAGTGTTCTCTAAGGAAGGGGGGAAACTAAATAAGAATTTATATAGAGGCTATTATATGCTAGGCCAGGAGCTGTGTTAAGTACTTTACAAATATTATCTCACTTAATCCTCGTAACAATCCTCCAAGGTAAATACTATTATCCTGATTTTAACAGTTGAGGAAACTGAGATCACATACGTAGAAAGTATCTGAGACTGGATTTGAATTCAGGTCTTCCTGACCCCAGGCCTAGTGTTCTATTCACTACACTACCTAGCTGTCCTAAATATCTCTCTAAGGTTATAAATTGCAAAACAGTTGGCAATTTGAATTGGTAGAATGATTTTCCTCACTGGAAATTCCCTACATCTTCAAAATCATAGTCCTTGATTAAAAAAAAATCCTAAGTTTTCTATAATGGACAGAAAAGTGAAACCGAACATAGGAATGAATTTGAAACAAAACAAAACAAAAGAATATGGGCAGTCAATGACATTGGGAACTCATGTGAAGGCACTGAGAACCAGCACATCCCTGAAAGGTCAAAGCTTTTATTCTATAATTACTACATTCACATGCAAATAAAGAAAAGGAATTGATTTCATTTATTTATTTATTTATTTATTTGGTAAAGTGAATAATACAATTTTGAAAGTGTAAGAGGGTCCTTTACATTATTGAAGCATAAAACTCTGTCCCAATATCTTTGGTATTTAGAAAATTAAAACCTACCCGCAATAGTAATTTTTGAAAGTTCATTTATGTTATGCAAAATGTTGGTTGATGCTTCTTGGGAGGCAGAAAGATGAGCTTTCTGCTCAATTTATGAGGTAATGACTCATCACTTGAGTCAAATCAAGCCCAGTATACCTTTCAACTGTGGGCAATAAGAGAAAAGTGTACATGTACTTATAATAATCTTTCATGCATTTCATAACCTTCATAGAAAATCAAACATCCCAGTATCTCAGCTTATAGTTTCCATGCTTTAATACACGTAAATGTCATATGCACTGTATACTTATCCAACGTGCTTTTAAAATCATTTTTTCCCTTCACAAGCATAATTCCACCATATTCATCCTTCATTTTTTAAAACTTAAAACTAATAAGTAGTTTACAATATTTAGACTATACACATTCTGATCAAATGGCAAGAGTCATCCTCATGATGTCAAGGGAAATCAAAGAAGGATCCTGACATATTAGATGAACTCCCTCTGGCAAACTCAGAACAGCACATGGATAATAGTCGCCCAGTATGTGCCAGCAGGGATGGGTTGATTTTTTTTCTTGTTGTTGTGAATGCCTAAATTGATGATGAAATCACAGATTCATTTAATTATGAGGAGGATATATATAGATACATATATATATATATATATATATATATATATATAGATATATATATAGATATATATCTACATATAGATATATATCCATATATATATATATAGATATATATCTACATATAGATATATATCTATATATATATATATATGGGAAATGTCTTCTATACCTATATATATGCAAGTAGGTCTATATTTGCCTATGATACACTTGCGTAAGGGTATTTAGCTCCATATAACGTTTTCTTCACTAAAGACCTGCTCTTCTACCTAATCATAGTAGGGAAACATCTCAGAGTTACCGAAGCCTATACCATTAATTCAGGAGCCACCAATCTAAAAAGAGAGCAGGCACAAGTACCGGTCTACCTTAGCTTGGAGAAGCTCATTATCACGAGCTTGGCTGGCAGAGGATAATAATTTTCTTTAACTAAATTAACCCTTCAGAACTGCCTAACCTGAGGCGGAGTTAAAAACTGTTAGTTAGACTAGTATTCACATGAAATAATAGTTATTTTGATAGTCTGAAATATATAACATGATAATGAGGGATCCATGAAAGCAGTATCTCATATTTTAATATTACCCCAACTTATGCAGGCTGAATATTATGTGGCTAATATTGTGACATGTAATTTTAAAATATACAATATGTTTAATTTAAAAGCAAATACATTAATAACTTTTAAAGAAAAGTTTTATTGCTTAATAAGTAGATAGTATTTGAAGAGATCACTGATTTTCAGGAAGGATTATCTAAAAGAGGAATTTAACTACAGGTTAATCCTGATGATTAATAAAATTTACAAAACACAAGGACTTTTAATTTCTGATTGTACACATCAGTATTATCCTTACGAAGCCCTTAACAAAGAAAAAAAATATGATAAAAATCGAAATGAAGCAAACTCACCTTTAGAAGGGGGTCTTTCTAACTCCGAGTCCAGGTGAACGGGTGGAGCAATGTATGAAACTTGACCATGATGTGCCTGCCCTGTGGAGCCAAGAAGAGGCAACTTAATTTCCCTTGTTTGAATTTCTTGTCAGCAACAATATTTTAATCTTTCTTGCTTTCCTCTTTTTGCACCACCAAATTAATTCAGTTATCACATCATTAGAATTTTATTTTTTATAGACATTTTACCAAATGAACAATATTTGAACTATAATCTTTGCTTTAGGTTCTTTTAGACTGTTCAGGGCACTCTATCCTAGAAATAGCCTGCATCATTTTGGCTACTGAACAGCCATGTTTTACTTACAACATTCGGTACCATCCATTTAGTGGGTAAATTGTTTCAAAGGTTTCTCACAAAAAGCAGGTTGGTTAGTGAATAGAGTACTACTTTGGAAAGAGTTGGGTTCAAGTCCTTTCTCTCCTACTCATTTGCTCTGTGAATTGGATGAATCATTTAATGGCTCTGAGCATCACACACATTTAAATTTTTTTTTAAGTCTACAATTTGTGATCTGCCTCAAAAGCACAACCAGATCAATTAGTCAATCAATTACCAAGCATTTGGCTTCATGTAGAAGGTGGCACTTGAGAAGGAACCTTGAAGATAGTATTCTTAGAGGCAGAAACAAGGAGGAAGTGCATTCCAGGCAGGGGGAAGGGCTAGTCGAAAAGACCCAGGGAGAGGAAGCAGAATCAAATTTAGTCAGCAACCATTTATTGTTTAATAAGTGACAGGCACTTTACTGGAAATAAGATTGGAAGCAGAAAGTCCTAGCCTTCCAAGAAATTTTTTTTTAAGGCAATTGGGGTTAAGTGACTTGCCCAGGGACACTCAGCTAGTAAATGTCAAGTGTTTGATCTGAGAGTACATTTGAACTCAGGTCCCCTGATGTCGGGGCCAGTACTCTATCCACTGTGCCACCTAGCTGCCCCGAGAATTTACATTTTAATGAGGGAAGACAAGTAGTTTATATTCTAATGGGAGAAGAAAAGGAATTGCCATCTAATGGAGAGTGCCACGAGTAAAGAACAGAAACTGAGTTTGGAGGTTGGCTGGGTTGGAATGTTTGTGAGGACAGATGTGTAATAAGCTTGGAAATGCAGGAGGGCCAAGTTGTGAGGGATGATAATACTAGATAAGTAATTTGGAGCCACTGGATTTTGCTAACTTGGAGAATAACTTGATCAGATACTTGAGATATTTTTATAACACGATGTGGAAAACAAAGCAAAACACTTTATAAAAAGTCCCTGTGGGTTCATTCTTTAGCCTTTACAGTTTGCCATGAGTTCACTTTTTTTTTTCTTTCTAGTGTGGACCAATGATTTTATTAACCTGGAGGTTCCTCTGATACTGAAACTCCCCACATAACTATCATGTCACTATAACTTAGAAGAAAAGTCTCAAGTCCTAAGGCACAAAATTAATTGATTTTTCCAAAGTTACTTTTCTGCCAGAAATAGGATGGAATGTGTGTCTTTCTGCCTCTAAGACCTGCCCTTTATCCACTATATTAACATACCTTTCATGGATTCATAGGCATAAATGCACTGCTCTTTCCATAGCAACACCTTATGAGTTAAAGTTATTAGCATTTAGTTGATGGATGAAGTAACAGATTAAAAGTGCAGTAGCTTAGTTTAAAAGTAATGTAAGAAGCTCAGGACTTCTGATGTTGTCCATTGTAGGCCAAGAGGAAACCAGAGTTATAAAGCGAGACAGCAGAAAAATTCATGATCATAACTCAGGGAAAAGCAGCTACGATTTCATTCTCTATGTTATAGGAAAAAAAGGTATATAGTAGATATTTTTGTTGTTATGTGCAATCTTTCTGATCACTGTAGGTGGAAATACTTATGTTAACTGGCATTTGTAAAGTTTAGAACATCAAAAACTTAATTAAAATAGAAGAAATGAGAGCAGTGTTCAGTGTGATAGGGGGGAAAAACAGAGTAGGAGTACTGTGTCTAAAATGTTCATGCTGTCACTATCATAAACTCTTATAGTTTAATTTCTAAGTCATTTTCCAGAGTGTGAAGGTTGCTTTTTCCAAAGGGGTGCTGGGTGGACCACAACTTTTCTTTTCATAATGAAAATATGCAGTTATAATTCACATAGTTATAGGAACAATTCATAGGGTTATTAATCTCTTTTTTCTAAACAAGGAAAGTTAATGATACAGAGATTATGATAACAGCTAGAGTAACCTTCCTGATTCAAGTAATATTCCACTTGTAATAAACTCTGTTGATTCCTCTTATGAGGCACATTCTAAATAATTAATATGGCTCCCTGTTGATAGTAGCTGCTGTTGCCCTAAGCATTTTTCTAGCTGGCAATGCAGACCATGAAGAGGGTCTAGTCTTCAGGGTTCCTCATAATGACATTTAAGAACATTATGCAGACACTACCCTGCTACCAGTAATATAAGGAATACTCCCATTTAAATGAAATGAAATGGAACATTTAAATTGCTTGTTGTTAAGTGGAGATGATATGTCTTTAATATTATAGAGAAAAATTACATCAGTTTATTTGTAATTATTAGATACTTTGGTATTTACCTGCTATGCCTTTAAATGCCTTTAAAGTACTCTGTAAGAGGAATTTTCCTAAAATTTTAATCTGAGGTAATTAATAATTAACACCACCACAAAACACCCACACACTCACACACACACACACACACACACACACACACACAGACATGCCAGCCACTATACCAAGTGCTTTACAATTACTATCTCATTTGATTCCCATAATAACCTTTGGAGGTAAATGCTTTTATTATGACCATTTTGCAGATGAGGAAACTAAGGCATATAGAGGCTAAGTGACTTGACCAGGATCACATAGCTAGTAATTGTCCAAGGCTGGATTTGAACTCAGATCTTCCTAACTTCAGGCCACCCCCTGCAATTAGAGATGACCTTGTGTAATTAAACCATCAGAATAAGCAGAAACTCTGGTAGATTTGGTGACCACTGTACCAAGTGGCTAAGTTCAAATGGGATAGGCTTATCACCAGAAGGCTTAATATGTGTTTCAGACACTTAGAAGACAACTTAGAAAGTCATCCACACTTAGGCAACAAATAATTAAAAGAAGCAAATGGTTTAAATAAGTGGGAAGAAAAGTCAGCAGATAAGAAAAAACGTATAATTAAAAAAAAATATTGAGTTCTGATCAACAAAATGATCAACTATGATTCCAAAGGATTGATGATGAAGAATGCTACCCACCTCTTAACAGAAAGGTGAAGGACTAAATTATACAATATGGCACACACATTTTGGGATATGGTCAATATGATTATTTATTTTACTTGCTGTGCTTATTTGTTACACGAGTTTTGTTTTTCTTTCTTTCTTTCTTTTTCCAAGGGAGAGTGATGAGGGAAAAATAGATGCTTGATAATGAAGGGGAAAAGTATTGGGAAGGGACTTAGAAAAGTGTAGTGCCATGGAATCCAAGGGTAGAAAGGTCAAAGTCTCTGGTCAAATACTACAAATATAAGTGACAAATACTGCAAAGAGTTGAGAAGTCTGAGTATTAAGGGAAGTCACATCAGTGCCTCAAGAAGGCACTGTCACTTCCTTAATCCTTTACATAGGTCCTACTTCCCACTTCTTTCTGGGACCACGTCCAATTTTTCCATGTCCCTCTTAAGTTGTGGAACTCAGGTATAATCTGTATTTATTCAGTACTGTGTGTCAAAGAAGAACTCCTGCACATTTTCTACAGTATATGCTTAATCATTTATGCATCTTGACACGGAAACAGGATTGCAGCCATTACATGTGCCCCATATAGCAGCAGAGACAACATTCAAAGCACTGATGCTTCTTTTCTGGAAGGATATTATTATAAAATCAGTGTCTCAAAAATAGAATGTGGTTAAAGGGCAGAGGATGTTAAGGCTAACTTTTAAAGGAAACTCCACTAAAGGAGAAAAGCGGAGAGGGAATTAAATCCCTTTTGAACAGTTGAGACTAAACGAAATAAAGTTTCTTATTTCAAAGACTTATCCCAGACCATTTATTTCAGATTCTACATATTTCAGTAGCTAGCTATATTCACATCTGTCATCACTGTCCATCAAATGGAAAATGAGATAAATAAAATATGGAGATAAGTAAGGGGAGAAATAAAGAAGCTCAGCGCTTCAAGTAAAAAGCATTTACTACAACCTAGTCCCTCCTGGTTTCTTTAGTTTCACCACCACCTTTCATCTCAATTTTTACTCATTTTCTGTGGAGTGCTATAAATAAGTAGAGTCGTCTAAAACTCTCCAAAAAGCTTTTATACTATTTTTTTTGCTTGCTTTTAAAATTTTCAGCAGCTGATCATGATTATTTTCTCTCCAGAGATTCAGCATTTTTTTCCCAGAACAATACAAAAAGCTGTCATTTTTTTTTTTTGCTTCTGGGCTCTTCAATAATGTTATCATTTTGCTCTTGCCATCCACATGAACCCTAGAAAATGATAGGTCTCTGTCTCGTGAAAATAATGATTCCACATGGGAACTGTAACATACTCATACCAAGCTACATTTGAGAATGGCATATAGGTTTTTGTATTACTAAGTATTTAAAATCACTACCAAAATAGATGGACATTAAAAAAAAAAGGCAGTCCAATGTCTTTTTTGAAAAGTAACTCTCTGCTATTGATAAAATACCATTGGTCAAGATGTTCCTTTTGCTGATGGAAAATTGGGCACACCTAGCATTATACAACTTGTGTTTCCATCTTCAAATCCCACTCTGACTTAAACCATTTGGTGTTTCTGAAGTCTACTTTCAGGTAAAAATATAAACACCAATCAAAAGGAATCATCAAAGTAAGAGTGATAACATTGCCGACTTGGTTTCTGATCTTTTCATTCCATCTTCTATTCCTTCTTTCATAGTGTTAGGTGTACCTGTTTCCAATCAAGTTACTAAAATAAGAGAAAATATCAGAATAACTACATGCTTGACTTATTCAGGAAATAAAGCTAGTGATGATGGAGCAAAGGTCAGTGATGGGATTCTCTTTAGTGAAGATTATTTGGTAACAAAGAAGCAAGGCATGACAAGAGCAATACAAAATTATCTTTTTCTCTAGAAAACAACTGTTAAGAAGAAACAAACAAGCTTAATGTTAAATTTCTCCATCTTCCAAATATTGTATTTATCAGATTTCTGAAAACTGAGTGCACATTTTCAGGTTATGATAAACTTCAGGGGCTCGTCAGCATAACAAAGGAAAAGCTCTCAGAAAATGACATTGATTACACACACACACACACACACACACACACACACACACACACAAACATACACAATTTACTTCTTAAACGATTGACTTGCTGAGTGAAATTCAGTCTGTGGACTGGGAACGCCGATATGAAAAAGAATCAAAGTGCCCCCAAAACAACTACTGTTGCCAGTATTGTCCTCAGCCTAGCCATAGCTCACTTCTTTCCTTGCTCTGCATTGTTCAGCCTTATATATGGATATTTTTTCCCTCCTACCCCATACTGCTTTTTAGCACTTTTTTTAATATCTTATTTTTCTCCATTTTAGGATATAATCTCCTTGAGGACAGGGACTACCTTTTTTTTCTTATATGTGTATTCTGAGCAATCAACACAATGCCTTGCACATAGTAAATAATAAATGTGGTTATGAGGGGATAAATTTTTCTTGGCCCAATGACTCACTTAACCACCAACTAATTCAAGTTAAATCAAGAAACAAGACTATGCGCAAGACAAATAGTAGATAGTATTTATAGAGAGATTTAAAGTTTTGCAAAGTGCTCTATGTATGTCATGTCATTTGATCATCACAGTAACATGTGATATAATTGCTATTATTTTCCTCATGTTACAGTGGAAGAAACTGAGGTAGTTAAGGTCAATAATTTGTAAAGGTTATCCCTGATTCTAAATCCAACACTCCTCCCTTTGTACTATGCTCATAGCAAGGTTTCTGGTGATCAGTCTCATTGTCTTTTTTTTTTTTTTGTGAGGCAATTTGGGGTTAAGTGACTTGTCCAGAGTCACACAGCTAATGAGTGTTATGTGTCTCAGGCTGCATTTGAGCTCAGGTCCTCCTGACTCCAGAGCCAGCGCTCTACCCACTGTGCCACTTAGCTACCCCCAATGAGTCTCTATAAATACATATAAATACATATGATAAATAAGAAAGATGTGGGGTAGAGATACAAGGAGGTGAGAAAAGGGCTACATTACACTTATGTGACATACCACTGTTGACAAACTCCCTTCATATTTATTATGCCTTGCTCAAGAAGAGAGAATTTCTTGTTTACCTTTTTTTTAATAGTTCACTTAGGATAGGATCACTAGAACTGTGAAGCAAGTTTGGAAAGTCAGTTGGACACTTCTCAGACAATGTGCATTTATAAAGAAGACGGCACCCACTTCAGAACATAATTTGCCTCTTTTTGTACATTTTAGCGGCCAAATTACTAAAGTCATTGTTATCCATTGTTATCTATATTTGAGAACTTCATAAATACCAAGGAGAATAACTCTTTAATAGAAGGAAAAGATCAGTGTGAAGTCAGAGCATGGACGACTGAGCATCCCAACGAGGAAAAGTAGAACAAAAAAAAAAAAGGAAAAAGTGAAATTAACTGTACATTAATAACTACATGAAAGGTCTCCAAATTATTATGCCAAGAATCATTTTATAGAATAAATGAAAGTATGTTTTCTAAATACAGTTATGGAAATTAGAAGCTATAGTCACAAAAGACTGAGATAATCAGTAATACATAAATCAATAGGCCGTTATTACAAAATATTTCATTCACACAGGTGAAGCTCATTTCAATATTCATTAGCACATCCACCAGAAAACAGAGAGGGAAAAGAAAAATTTATGAATTTTTTTTTGTTTTTAAATCTTGCTTAAAATAGGGAGCTGAGGATGATAAAGAAGGGAAGGATTGAAACTCAAATACTCATAAAGCTCAGAAAAACATGGAACAGTAGAAAATTTAAGTCCAGAATCTAGTTTCAAATCCCAACTGATATGCCTCTAGAAAGTCACCTGTGTGACTCTAGAAAATCACTTAACTTCTCTAGGCCTCAGTTTCTTCAACTGTAAAATGCAGGGAATTGGACTTGATAATCTCTAAGATCTCTTCCTACTCTAAAGGAATGATCATATAGAATCTGGAGAAAACATGCAACCTCTCAGTGTCCAAGGAAACTCTTTTATATCATAAGTTACAGACAAGTCATCCATCTGCATTAGTTTCAAAGGTTATCTTCCAAATTTATACTTCTTTACCTTAATGAAATCACAGCTCTGGACCTCAATTATCATAAGCCTCATAAAGCTATGTGCTTCCTGATTCCCCTTACCAGGGATAAAGAGGCATCTTACAAATAAAAGCATGATCAGATGTTCATTCTTACTTCTACAGTCTGGTTTTTAACCTCATCCTTCAACTGAAAACTTTGTTGTTGTTCAGTCATTTCAGTCATGTCTGACTCTATGACCCTGTTTGGGGCTGTATTGGCAAAGATACTGAGCGTTTTGCCCTTTCCCTCTCCAGCTCATTTTACAGGTGAGGAAACTGAGGCAAACATGGTTAAGTGATTTGGCCACACAGCCAGTAAGTGTCTGAGGCTGGATTTTAATTCAAGTCTTCCTGACTCTAAGCCTGGCCCCTCTCTCCATTGCACCATCTAGCTGATCCAATGGAAACTTCTCTCTCTAAAATGACTAACCATCTTTTCATTGCTAAATCTAATGGCCTTTTTTCAATCCTCATTCTCCTCCACCTTGCCACAGCCTCTCACACTGTCAATTACTCTCTTCTTGATACTCTTGTCTCTCTAAGTTTTGGGGACATTATTCTCCCCTGGCTCTTCTTGAAACTATTAAGCCTGCCCTCGGTCTCCTTTTCTGGATCTCCATCAAAGTCACACCCTCTCATCTCGGGTGTTTCATAGCACTCTGCCCTCCATACTATTTAACTTGGTAGTGTATATGGAGTGTTCAGGAGGACTAGCACCTCTGGGGTGACAGCTTGTGAGTCCTTTTCAGTAATGCTTATTCACCCTTGGTGTCTACCTTTTCACCCAGCTCTCACCTGTGGCCCCAAAAAGCTGCAACATGCTCAGTAGCCACACCCCGGTAAACCATCTTGGCAGCTAGACTAAACCAGGGTGAGGGTAACCAACAAGCCTCAGACCCATTGGTGAGTTAGGTGAACGTCTACCCCAAGCACGTGAAGAATTCCCCTGGTGGGATGAGTGGATAGAACAATTTGTTTCAAAAGTCATGAAGGCAGCTGAAGCAGGCACCATAGAGCAATTAAAGCTTGGTCACACATCAAGGATGCCAAGGTTACATACTGCATCCAGGCCCACAGCCAGTCATCCTGATTTGTCCTGCCACTGAACTTCAACGGCTCAGGAAGAGAATGAGGCTGATGACTCTGCACTTTTCCTTACTTAAATCAAATTCAAGAGCAAGTCAAAAACATCTCTGGTGATGTCATTGGTTCCTTTTGAAAAGGAAGAACAGACAATGAAACAGTAACAACAATTTAACTTGGTGATCTCATCAGTGCTCATGGATTCAATTATTGTCTCTATGCTGATGTTTCTTAAATTTGCTTATCCAGTCCCTTCATTTGGTCTACAGAGTTCCATCTTCAACAACTCTTAGACATATTGCATTAGATGTTTGTAGGTATTTTAAATTCAACATGTTTGAAACTAAATTCATTATTTCTCCCCTACCAAACCCCTCCCTATTATAGTTTATGGTACCACCATTCTCTCAGTAACTCAGGTTTGCAGCCTAAATGTCATCCTTGACTCCCCATGCTCACTCCCCATATCTATCTATTTGCCAAGTCCTGAACTTTCCTTTGTAATATCTTTTATATCCCCTTCTCTTCCCTAACACCACCCTGGTACAGACCTTTTCACCTCCTGGCTGGACTAATGCAAAAGGTTGCTAGTTGATCTCTCTATCTCAAGTCTCCTTCTACTTCAATCCATCCTCCACTCAGTTCTCAAACTAATCTTTCTTAAGTCTAGGTCTGAACACATCACTCTTAGTCTCTTATTCAATAAATTCTAATAATGAACATAATAATGTGCAGGATCAAATACAAAAGCCTCCAGGTTAAAAAACCTTTATAAAATAGCATTTTTGCAGTTCTAGTCTCTTAAACCTTATTCCCCTCCATGTACTCTGTTATCCAATCCCCTCATCAAATGAGATCTTTGTAACGTGCTTAGCATAATGTCTGGTACATAGTAGGCCCTTAGCAAATATTTCTCTTTTCCATCCCCTCTGCATTGCTGCTCCTCCACACAAGATATTCCATCCTCCAACTCTGGGCTTTAGTGGCTGTCCCCCTATGCCTAGAATTCTTTCCCTCCTCATCTCTACCTCCTGTCTTCCTTGGCTTCCCTAAAGTTTCAGTAATGTTCTACCTTCTACTAGAAGCCTTTCCCAGTCCTCCTTAATCTTAGAGCTTTTCCTTTGAACTTATCTCAAATTGATCATATATATATATATATATATATATACACACACATACATACATACATACATACATATACATATATGTATATATATATACATATATGTATGTATATATATATGTACACCTATATATGCATGTATGTATATGTATATACACACACATATGATATATTTATATCTTGTCTGTATATTTGTCTGTATACACATATATTGTCTGTACTTACTTATTTGGTCTGTATATGTATATATGTATGTATGTATTTATATCTTGTTTGTGTATTTATTACTTAGTTGTTTTCATGTTGTCTTTTTCAAGACTGTGAGCTCCTTTAGAGCAGGAAATGTGGTTTTTGTTTTTGTTGTTGTTTCTGGTCTTTCTTTGTAACTCCAGTGCTTGGCACAGTGCCTGGAACATAGCAGACAATTAATAGATGTTTTTTTGATTGCTCTTTCCGCTTCTCTTGAGTTACATTGTATTTGCAGTAATCCAATGCAAAGCTATTCATTACAGAGGTTCTATAATTATCACATTTACACAACATACTTATAAAGATAGATGTTTCTTAGAAGACAACTGCTTGGAATTATATAATAGGTGACATTTCTATAGTGCCATTTAGCCAAGGCAGTATCTCACCACTTGCTTCCTTTTGCTGGACTCCTCTTTGCCACCTGGACCAGAACAATATCCACAGACTAGAGATGTATACTTCCTAGGCTTTCCTAAATCCATGTCACAGACCTTGGTCAAGTTAATCCACTCATCTTTGTTCCTTCTAACCCAGGGCCCAACCCAGTTGATTTCTGGAGGAAGATGTGCAAAATAACCCACTTAGCCTGCTTTATGTTATGGATGGCCATAGACAACAGACCATGCTTCAGAGTAATATCTGATCTGATCACGCATAGATTATCTCAACATCTCCCTCCTTCAGTAGGTTCCCATTTCTGCCTTTCCTTTCTTCCCCATTCCTCCTAGAAGAAAAAGAAATCCCTTGTTGGAATGTAAACTTAATGAGGTCAGGATTATCTCTTTTTACATCTTTGTATCTTCAGCAATAATAAATGCTTTTTCATTCGTGCTTTAAGATTTGTGACTAAAGTACTTAAAACACAATCTCATTTTATACTCACACTAGCCCTACCATACAGAAACTATAAACATTATTATCTTCATTTTACAGATGTAGGAACTAGACTAGACAGCTAATGACTAGTCTACGGTCTCACTATTAGTAAGCATTACAGATGATTTTTGAGGGCAGGTCTCTCTTGCCTTATGGGCAGCTAGGTGTCTCAGAGGCAGGCCTGGAGTCAGGAAGACTCATCTTCCTAAGTTCAAATCTGGCCACAGACACTTACTAGCTATATGACCCTGGTCAAGCCACTAAATCCTGTTTGCCTTAGTTTCCTCATCTACAAAATTAGCAAGAGAAGTAAATGGCAAATCATTTTTGCCCAAAACCCTAAATTGGGTTACAAAGAGTCAGACATAACTGAAAAACAACTGAACAAAAACCATTTTCTTTATTTTAGGTCAAGTACTCTTCTACTTACACTATGTTGCTGTTTTTATTTTATGGTTATATAGATTTATTTTAAATCCTGTAATTATATTTACTTGTGATAGAGGAAGGAGGTTTATACAAGTCTAAGAGAACAGGAGGCTTCTTAAGTCCATGAGGTTGGAGACAGAAAAGAAGACCACAAAAGAAGGAATGGGAATTCAGAATTGCATTAGACTTGGAAAACGGCAGGGCTTTACTCAGTAAAATTTTCTGATTGGAAAATCCATGTAGTAAATTGGCCCAGTAAAGATCAAAGCACAGCGGAGAATAGATACATAGTTGTTTATATATGTGACAAGTACTCAAAGAGATGAGCGTGCCAGATCATCTTGTCTTCTGAGGAACCTGTACGTGGGCCAAGAAGCAAACAGTTAGAATTGAACATGGAACAACAGATTGGTTTAAGATTAAGAAAGGAGTATGACAAGGCTATATATTGTCACCTTATTTATTTAGCTTATATGCAGAGTACATCATGTGAAATGCCAGGCTGGATGAGTCAAGAGCTAGAATCAAGGTTGCTGGGAGAAATATCAACAGTCTCAGATATACAGATGATACCATTCTGATGGCAGAAAATGAAGAGGAATTAAGAAGTCTCTTGATGAGGGTGAAAGAGGAAAGCGTAAAAGTTGGCTTAAAGCTTAATATATTTAAAAAACAAAACAAAACAATCCCAAGATTTTGGCAACTGGTCCTATCACTTTCCTGGCAAATAGAGGGAGAAGAAATGGAAGCAGTGTCATATTTTATATTCTTGGGCTCAAAGATCACTGCAGATGGCAAGTGAGGCTATGAAATTAGGAATCACTTGATCCTTGGAAGGAAAGCTATGACAAATCTGGATGGCATAATAGAAATTCTGCATTCTGCAGAATCAACACCTTCCAATTGTGGTGCTGGAGGAGACTTTTGAGAGTCTTTTGGACAGCAAGGACATCAAATCTGTCAATACTTAATGACATTTAATTTATACTTAATTAAATTATTTAATTCAGGCTATTCACTGGAAGATGAAATATTGAAGCTGAAGCTTAAATACTTTGGCCACATAATGACAAGATGGGACTCATTGGAAAAGACACTGATGTTGGAAAAAAAAATTGAAGGCAAAAAGAAAAGGGGATGGAAGAGGATGAGATGGATAGATATTGCCATGGGAACAAGAAAAATGAACTTGGACAGACTTCAAGAGATAGGGGAGGATAGAAGGGTTCAGGGTGCTATAGTCCATGGGGTCACGATGAAGCAGACATGACAAAGACAATACAACAAAAAGGTTTTATAAATATCTATCCTGAAGAAATTGCTGCCACTTCTCAATTGCACTACCTCTAGATGATGTGTCTAATGTGCAATTATCCAAAGAAAATGTAAGAAAAACTTTGCCATGGAGTAAGTAGGGTCAACTATTTGAGACTCAGAAATTTCTACTCCTGATGACCTAAATTCTGCCTGAATCATTCCCATCATGATTTTGCTCATAATGACAACATTAGTAGTACAGAAATGTTAACACTCAATTTGTCTTTTCTAGTGGTAGAGTAATCAACAATTACCTATATATATATATGTATACACACACACACATATATATATACATATATACACATACACATATGCACACATGTGTATCTGTGTAGTACTATTGAGAAGTACAAGCAGTAAATGTAACATGAGTTCCCTTTCACCAATTTTTTTATTGTCTTTCACTACACCAAAGAGTAAAATTGTGCATATTCTTGAATCATATTTCTATTTGAAATTCAAATCACATATCAAAATCTAGCAGAAAAAAGAATGTACCAATTACTTAAATTATAGTCCAGAGTTTAAATACCACGAATGAGGAAAATCTTGCATGTTTTATGCTCATTAATATCCTCTTCTGCGGACATTCATATTATACTTTAAATTAAAGTTTTATAATTGGGATTTCATATACATACAAAAATGCATACAGCATATAGCAAAATTTTATTAGCAAGGCATACAATGGTTATTCTGAAATTACTTTTAGTCAACTTTAACTGGTTTTGAACACTTGTTACATTTTTTTTCTACATAAGACAAAGCAACTGGGGCACACTATTACATCTATAATCTGTCTTCAGAGAAAAATAGCAAGGGAATACATTAAGGAATGGGAAGCCTTAACTTAGATCAAATCAGATTATAAACTTAAGTGTAGGGACCATGCTTTGTATATCTTACATAGTTTCTTATACACATTGTAAACAGCAAATTTTTCATGTTGAATATATACTTGATAAATGCATGAATGGTAATACACAGAACTAGGAGACACAATGGAAATAACATTGGACTTGGAGTTAAGAAGATCTGAATTTGAGTTCTGCCTCAGACACTTACTATCAGTGTGACTATGGGTAAGTAATTTAACCATTCTACCTCAGTTTCCTCATCTGCAAATTAGAAATAATAACAGCATCTAACTCCAAATATTACTGCAAGAATCAAATGAGATAACATATATAAAACACTTTCTAAAGCCTAAGGTGCTATATAAATGCTAGGTTTTGTGAAGATGTTGACAAATATCACTAAAAAAGCAAAAGAAAAGGCTCATCTTAGTATTTAAAATCCTAGCAAATTCAGCAATATAGTAGAAAAAATTGTCCTGTAACATTTATAACTCTATTAATATGATAATGAAACAATATTGGTAAAATTGGGGAGTTCTATGAATTCTTTGATATGATCTATAAAATGAAAGTTCTCAATTGAATTGAGAGAATCTTTCAGTTGTGAGTTACATACTCGTTTTTGATGGGTGGCATGTAGTCCAGTAGAGTACAGGACAAAATATGTATTTTACCTTGGTTTGACAATATTCTCACTTTTCTATTAGATACAATTGTATAATTAAACTGGAGTTACACAATTATTGTAGTGATTGTCCACTATAATCTTACTTTACTGTTTCTCTATGGTATAAGTTCTTTGTATCTTTTTTTTTTGTCAGGGACCTCTTTAGTGGTCTGAGGAAACCTATCTACCCCCTCTCAGAATAATGTTTTTATATCTATCTATCTTTATAATACACACAAACATATACACATACATACATACATACATACACACACATATATACATATATAATATGATTATAAAGGAAGCCAATTATATTGAAATTCTTCATCACGTATTAAAAAAAAAGTCCATGGATCCCAGGTTATAAAATTGTGCCATATGGTATTGAAGAAACTCTAGCTATGTCTTAGATTTATGGCAGCATTATGTCAGATCTACATAGGCAGCTAGGCTGGTTTCAAGTAAGGGCCCGCTGGACAATAGTGTCTTTTTCTGAAAGTCAGCCCAGCTAAGATCAGAGCAGCTCAGCTCAGTTGGTTGACCATTAGATGAATGATTAAAATTTTATTTTTTGATGAAGCAGTTCCTAAATACCATGGAAGGTGTTATAATCTCTGTCATCCATATAGATGAAAATCCAGATCACTGAATAAGTTTTTAAGTAAATATTAACTTGTGATATAGTTGTAATTTAATAATACTTTAGATTGAATTGTTGCTTTGCAATTCAGTATGCTTTCATATACAGTATCTCATTCGAATGTAGCAACAACATGATGAGGCAAGTATTGGGGTATTGTGGTACAGTGGACAGAACACTGGTTCTGGAGTCAAAGGACTTGGGTTCAAATCCTTCCTAACATGATATAATCTTGGGTAAGTCATTTAACTCAATTTCCTCATTTGTAATACAGAGCATAGGAATAACTATAATATATAGTTCACAGGGTTATTGTGAGATTCACATGACATAATGAATATATTTTATTAAGTTTCATAACTAGGACAACTTTTGATCCCAAGTCTAGTGTTCTTTCCACAAATGTTATTTATTCCTAAAGTTTCCTATATTTAATGAGGCAGAGAAGGGAAGGGTTGTGGGCTAGGTAAGGAACTGTCTTTTCTATCTCCCTCTACCTTCCCTTCTCTCTGTCTCTCTGGCTCTCTCTGTCTCTGTCTCCCCCCCCCACTCTCTCTCTCTTTCTGTCTCATACACACACACACACACACACACACACACACACACACACACACATATACACATACACACACACACACACACACCCCATACACCATCCCATGTCATAAACTCTAGGCCCAAATAATGTCATCTATGGGAAAAAAAAAAGATGCTTATACATCAGATTGCTTTATGGAGCATTTTTCAATTTAAATATTGGGGGGGGGGGGAAGATTAGCTTTGGGAATGGAAGGAGAGTAAATAGTTCAGCTTAGAACTGCTGCCCTAACCTGTGGAACCAAACAACAGACTGAATGGTTTTTGACTCATCTCCCCTCCCTCTCTTTCATCTTTAACATTCAAATTACTTATGCAGTCCTGTTGAGTCCATCTCTATAACATTTCTTGCTTCTTTCATCTTTCCCTTCCTCTTTATTCCCATGGATGCCAATCTACTTCAGGCATTTATTAACATCAGCTTGATATATTGCAATATTCTTCTTACAGGTCAGATAGTCAATAAACATGTATTAAAGACTTAATATGTACCAGGCACTATGCTAAATGCTGGGGGATAGAAAAAGAAGCAAAAGACAATATCTGCCCTGAAGGAGCTCACAATCTAATGGTGTAAATAGCAAACAAATATGCACAAACAAGCTATATACATATGGGAGAGGGAAGGTACTAGAATTAAAAGTGTATGAAAAGTCTATGTAGGAAGTGGGATTTTAGGTGAGACAAGGGAAGCTAGGAGGCGAAGATGAAGGTGAGATCACTCCAGACGAGGAGGACAGCTAGAGAAAAAGGCCAGAGACGAAATGTCTTATTTGTGAAACAACAAGGAAGCCAGTGTCACTGGATAAAAGAGTATATGGCAGGGAGTAAGGTGAATAAAATTAGGAAGGTGAGGGAGAAGGGCCAGAGTTTTGAAGGGCTTTGAAGGCCAAAAATAAAATAAAATAAAAAATAAAAGATTTTGGATTTCATGATGGAGGAGATAGAATGCCACAGTTAGTTCCAGAATAAGTCCACTTCTATAGTCTTCTCAATAGCTCCTAAATCAGTTTAGGAAAAAAAAAAACACTAAGACAACATTTGTATATATACATATACATACACACACACATATATGTATATATTTAACAAGCACATATACATTACAAAGTGCACTCAGGCCTGATATGCTGTGAACATGGATCTTATCATATTCGTAAGTTAATAAGGGAATACTTTGAATACATTTTCCACACTTCCACTTTTCATAAAAATGTTCTTTACATGTCATAATACATGCAGGCTTGCCAGATAATGAGGAATTAAGGGAGAGTTTTAAATTGTAGTTAAAAAACCCACCATTCTCATTAAGAAAAGGTGAGAGGAGATGTTTAATTTTTTTTTAATTAGGTCAGCACACCTCACTTCTTTTAATCCATCCCTTTGATCTTCCTGAGGTTCACTCAGCTAGAAACTCCAGCAATCTGTGACAGCCTCTTCAGTGAGCTGGCTATGCTGGATTGGCTGAAAGATAACAGAGAGTCAGAAAATTCTACCACTAAATGATAGGATGCCAAAGTCTGCAAGAAGTGATCAGAACAATCAAGCACGTTAACACCATCTTGGCATGAGAGAAATAGATGAATTGGAGGTTTTCCCAGGAATGAAAAATGTTGAACTGGGCCACCTCATTCATTTCACTTTAAAATATGCCTCAGGGTAAAGGATGTGACTGCCTGCTGAGAAATTTTGACAACTCCCCTCTGTGTACTAAAATGCTGTCAGCTCAAAAAGGTGAGGCATTTCAGCAAATTGTTCATTTTCTGACAGATTCCTATGCTACTTTCATACTGAAATCTTAATCAAAGGCATTTTTAAAAAGTCAGAATTTAATCTGGGATCTAAGGAATCACAAAGGCATCAAAAGTTTAATTTAGAAATGTTGGGCATCTGTACTATACCTGTCAACTACAAGTGAAGATCAAAACAACTACATATACAAGTTATGGATTTAAAATAAATACAGAAAGAATCTATGATTTCACCAGTCAGGAAAACAAGCTTGGGGAACTCCTTGTATAGAAATACTCTCTACCAAGCAAATCTCAGTTCATCTGTCCCTTAATGGATAAGTCCTATGGAGGTGGAAACATAGCTAGTAAGTATGAAAGGTAAGCTCCAAAGGCAGCACTTTATCCCCTAAGCCATGCAGTTTTCTTCTTAAAAGAAGTAATCACGTCAAGAAGCTTTATTAAGTGCTTGCAATTTTCCAAGTGCTGCTCTAAGCTGTGAGCATATCAATGTAAGCAAAAAGACAGTCCTTATCATGAAGAAGCTTATATTCTAATAATGGAAGACAACACATAAGAGATAGAAAGTGGGGAGGATACCTGTGAAGACACACATTGGTCTACCCATAAACTTTGATAGGTTTTGTGTGTCATCTCAGTGCCTTTGAGGGAAGAGTTTACTTTGTATCTTCGTATTTACAGGTCTCAAATTCTGTGATTCTATGAGTGTTAATTTCCTAATTTGTAAACTGAGGAAGTTAGCCTCGAAAACCCCTAGGGAACTTCTCAGCTACAAATCTATGAACCTATGGTCCTACCAACTTGCTATGGCTTATAAATGGTTCTGAGTTTTTGAAGGTTAGGTCAGCAAAACGCAAGCCCTGGCAATTCTCTCCAAGCTTTGAACAATTCAAGTATAGGCCCAACCTTAAGACTATGTGAATATCATCTGGAGACCCGACTCATAAGTTTGGAGAAGTTCATCTATAGGGCAATGGATTTCTATGTCACTGTAACTATCAATGTCCTTCCCCCAAAGTATAAATGCATTATGATTTGCCTTGATGGAGAGAGTATCCATAATGCCAGAATTACTCATAAAATCCTATAAACCAAATGAAGCCAATATATATGTCTAATTCTTCACTGAGGAAGAGGTAATATAAAAAGAAACACTAATGTGCTAGAAAAAAGTTGTACTAGAGTAGAAGACAAAATAGGGTATAAGATGCTTTTGTAAGTATCATTTTCATCTCTGAATACATAGACATTTAACTTTACAGATTCTTAAACAGACACAATGTGATAAAACTACATAACAATATGGCAGAAGTTCATGAGCATTCTAAGAACCAAATAATGATAATAAATTAAAGAGGCACAGTGAGGTAGAAATAGTGATGGTTGGAAAGGAGTCAGGAGAGAGATATGGATTTGAATCTAGGCTCTGATCTATACTGATTGTGTGACCATATATAAGTAATAATTACTCTGACTTCAATTTTCTGTCCGGTAAAAAGTGGATATTAAGGGCAGCTAGGTGGCAGTGGATAGAGAACTGGCCCTGAAGTCAGGAGGACCTGAGTTCAAATCCAGCCTCAGACCAAACACTTGACACTTACTAGCTGTGTGACCCTGGGCAAGTCACTTAACTACACTTGCCTAAAAAAAGTGGATATTAAAGAGATTAAAAAATTTGCCTAAGACCACATAGCTCATCATTGTCTGAGCTAAGATTCAAATGAAAGTCCTTTATCTTTAAAATGAGGATAACAAGTAATACATAAACGAAATGAGGATAATAATACTCGTGTTTTTTTCCCTAGTGAGATTATTGTGACAAGGTATGTTACAAACCTTACACTATGATTTGAAGGTGGGTTGTTATTTAGTACCTATGTTACTAGGTCACTAGTATCAATATATAACATAATACTTGGCTTTGAGTTATGTGTACCAGAGATTTTTGTGCCATATAAGGAAAGTTTTAATAAAAGTTAGAGTTCAGAAGTAAAAAAAAAAAGCAGATATTAGCATCAATTGTACCATCACAAAGGGTTGTTGTGGGGACCAAATTTAACAATTCTAGATGTTATAATAAATTAATAATAGCTAACATTTTGTAGTACATGTGAGTTGCAAAATGCTTTGTATATACTGTAATTCGAATCTCATCAGAGCCCTATAAAATTGAAAGTGTAAGTATTATCTCCATTTTACAGGAGAGGAAAATGGAAGCTTGGAGAAATCAAGTAATTTGACCATAGTTACACAAGTGACAAATTTGTTTAGGTCTGTTGACTCCAAAAGCAGCTCTCTTCTTACTATATCAATCCGACTTTTCATCCCCAGACTTTGCATTAAGGAGAAAGTTAAAATGTTCTATATACAATCTGAGAATTTAAATACATAATTAAAAAGTGCTAGTTCATTTTTGTGGAAAAAAATAAAAACTTTTCCCTTAATAATGGGAATTCTGGGGCCTAAGATATTTTAGACAATTTTCTGAAATCATCACTGAACATATATATACATATAGATACATACATATATAGATACATACATATATATATATATATATATATGTATGTATACACACACACATGCATACATATTATATATATGTGTATAGCCACGGTTTTTGCTTTTTTTTTTTTCAAACTGCAAAATTTACGTACTGAAAATGTGGAAAACAACCTAAGTAATATTTTTAAAAAATTTTATTTTTGGTCTCCCACTTCTGGGAGCCAAGACAGTAGAGCAAGGAGTAAGTTGTTCTCACTCTCCCTCATTGACCTCTGCAAGCCCAGAAAATATTGACCCAGAAAAAACCCTGAGTAATCAAAAATACAGGGCACAGCAGTCTTGTACCCCAGGAATCTTGGGGGATTAACAGGAAAGGCCTATCTTGCTCCAGGGGAGGGGAAGCAGTACAGGATTGGAGAGGTTCCAGCAAGCTAGCGTCAAGCCGCACCTCAGCATACAAGCCAGAGATCTTGAGACTCAGATTGGTACAATAGGAAAGTGGTAACACCAGGACACCAGAGAACCTCAGTACAGGAAGAGGAACTGGTAGATGCCAGCTTGGAAAACGACCACGGGCAACAGCATTCTCTGGCAGGGAAATCACCCAGTGCCTCAACACAACTCTGGGAAGCACAACTCCAGAAAGAAAGCACCAGGCTGACAGAAACCCATCAGCAGCAAAACATCCCTGTGCAAGTCCTGGGCAACCAGGAGCCAAACATTCAACTGCAAGTCCCTGATGAACAGGAAAAAAAAGCTTGGGGAGGTATCCCCTTCTCTCCAGCAGGACAACTCAACAGTTTTGTTTTGTTTTTTGTTTTTTGTAAAAAGTCAGAAAATAGGCAAACATCATGAACAAAAAAGAGAAGTGGAAAATGATAACAGAGTCTTATTTTGGGGAAAGGGATGATAAAGGCACAAACTCAGAAGAGGACAACATTATTAATGTACTCACATACGAAATTTCAAAGGAGAATATGAATTGGTCTCAAGCCCAAAAAACCTTCTTGGAAGAGCTCAAGAAGGATTTTAAAAGTCAAATAAGAGAGGTAGAAGAAAAGAAAGAAAAACTGGGAAAAGAAATGAGAGGTATGCAAGACAGAGTCAATAGCTTGGAAAAGGAAGTACAACAATTAACTATAGAAAACAAGTCTTTAAAAAATAGAATTGGCCAAATGGAAAAGGAGGCACAAAATCTTATAGAAGAAAACAACTCCTTAAAAATTAGAATGGGAAAGTGGAAACTAATGATTCTATGAGAGTGCAAGAATCAGCCAAACAGAGACAAAAGAATGAAAAAAATATAAAAAATGTAAAATGCCTCACTGGTAAAACAATTGACCTAGAAAATAGATCCAGGAGAGACAATTTAAAAATCATTGGTCTACCTGAAAACCATGATGAATAAAAGAGCCTGGACAACATCCTTCAGGAAATCATCAAAGATGACTGTCCTGACATCCTAGGACCAGGGGGCAAATTAGTAAAGGAAAGAATCCACTAATCACTTCCTGAAAGAGATCCCAAATTGAAAACACCAAGGAGTATAGTAACTTAATTCAAAAATTACCATATGAAAGAGAAAATACTGTAAGCAGCCAGAAAGAAACAATTTAAATATCATGGAACCACAGTCAGGATTATACAGGACCTTGTAGCTTCTACATTAAAAGATTGGAGTAACGGAATACAATATTTTGTAAGGCAAAGGAGCTTGGATTACAACTAAGGATCAACTACACAGTGAAACTGAGCATAATCTTTCAGGGAAAGAGATGGACATTCAACAAAATAGGGGACTTCTAAACCTTTCTGATGAAGAGACCAGAGCTCAACAGAAAATTTGATCTTCAAATACAAGACTCAAGAGAAGTAAATAAAATAGAGAAAGAAGAAATCAATGAATTGGGCATGCAACAAAAAAAGTTAGAAAAAGAACAAATTGAAAATCCTCAATTAAATACCAAATTAGAAATTCTGAAAACCAAAGGAGAGATTAATAAACTTGAAATTAAGAAAACGATTGAACTAGTAAATAAAACTAAGACCCGGTTTTATGAAAAAAAAATAGATAAACTTTGGTTAATTTGATTAAAAAAAAAGAAGAAAACCAAGTAACCAGCATCAAAAATGAAAAGGGTGAATTCCCCACCAATTAAGAGGAAATCAAAATAATAATTAGAAGCTATTTTTCCCAACTGAATGACAACCAATTTGACAATTTTAATGAAATGGATGAATATTTACAAAAATATAAATTGCCCAGATAAACAGAAGAGGAAGCAGCCTCATTTCAGAAAAAGAAATTGAACAAGCCATCAGTGAACTCCCTAAGAAAAAGTCTCTAGGGCCAGATGGATTTACAAGTAAATTCTATCAAACGTTTAAAGAATTCTAATACTTTATAAACTATTTGGGAAAATAGATGAAGGAGTCCTACCAATTTTTTTTTATGATACAAACATGGTACTGATGGCTGAACCAGGAAGAGCTAAAACAGAGGAAGAAAATTGTAGACCAATTTCCCTAATGAATATAAATGCAAAAAAATTTAAATAACATATTAGCAAAGAGATTACAACAACTTATCTCAAGGATAATACACTATGACCTGGTAGGATTTTTACCAGGAATGCAGAGCTGGTTCAATGTTAGGAAAACTATCAGCATAATTGATCATATCAACAACAAAACTAACAGAAACCACATGATCATCTCAATAGATGCAGAAAAAGCTTTTGACAAAATACAACGCCCATTCCTATTAAAAACACTTCAGAGCATAGGAATAAATGGAGTCTTACTTAAAATGATATATAGCATCTATCAAAAACGTGAAACAAGGATGTCCATTATCACCACTGTTACTCAATATTGTGCTAGAAACGTTAGCTGTAGCAATTAAAGAAGAAAAAGAAATTGAAGGAATTAGAACAGGCAAAGAAACAAACCTATCACTCTTTGCAGATGATATGATGGTATATCTACAGAATCAAGTAAAAATTACTTGAAATAATAAACAAATTTAGCAAAGTGGCAGGATATAAAATAAACCCACACAAATCATTGGCATTTCTATTTATTACTAACAAAGCCCAGCAGCAAGAGATAGAAAGAGAAATTCCACTTAAAATTACTGTAGGCACTATAATAAATTTGGGAGTCTACCTGCCAAAATAAAACCAGGAACTATATGAACACAATTACAAAACGCTTTTCACACAAATAAAGTCAGATCTAAATAACTGGAAAAATTGCTCATGGGTAGGCCGAGATAATATAATAAAAATGAAAATTCTACCTAAATTAATTTACTTTTTCAGTGCCATACCAATCAAGCTACCAAAAAAGTATTTTATAGAGCTAGAAAAAACAATAACAAAATTCATCTGGAAGAACAAAAAGTCTAGAATATCAAAGGAATGTAAGCGAAGGTGGCCTAGCTGTACTTGATCTTAAATTGTATTATAAAGCAGCAACTGTCAAAACCACTTGGTACTGGCTAAGAAATAGTGGTGGATCACTGGAATAGGTTAAGTATGCAAGCACAACAGTCAATGACTGTACTAATCTACTATTTGATAAATCCAAAGACTCCAGCTTCTGGGATAAGAAATCAGTATTTAGCAAAATCTTCTGAGAAAACTGGAAAAAGGTATGACAGAAAATGGACATAGACCAACATCTTGCACCCTATACCAAGGTAAAATCAAAATGGATACACTATTTAGATATAAAGACTGACACTATAAGCAAACTAGAAGATCAAGAAATAGGTTACCTTTTACATCTATGGAGAAGGGAGGAATTTATGACCAAACAACAGATAGAGAATATTACAAAATGCAAAATGAACTTTGATTACATTAAATTGAAAAGTTTTTGCACAAATAAAGCCAATGCATCCAAGATTAGGAGGGATACAGAAAACTGGGAAAGAATTTTTTAACTGGTGTCTCTGATAAAAGTCTCATTTCTAAAATATATGGAGAACTAAGTCAAGTTTATAAGAATACAAGTCATTCCTCAATTGATATATGGTCAAAGGATATGAACAGGCAGTTCTCAGAAGAAAAAACTAAAGCCATCTATAGTCATATGAAAAAAAAATGTTCTAAATCACTACTGATTAGAGAAATGCAAATCAAAACAACTCTGAGGTACTGGATCACACCTATGAGATTGGCCGACATGACAAAACAGGACAATGATAAATGTTGGAGAAGATATGGGAAAATTGGAACACTAATACGTTGTTGGTGGAGTTGTGAAATGATCCAACCATTCTGAAGAGCAATTTGGGGCTATGTCCAAAGGGCTATAAAATTGTGCATACACTTTGACCCAGCAATACCCCTTCCAGGGCTGTAGCCCAAAGAGATCATAAAAATGGAAAAAGGACCCACATGCACAAAAATATTTATAGCAGCTCTTTTTGTGGGGGCAAAAAATTGGAAACTTGAGGGTCACCCATCAATTGGAGAATGGCTGAACAAGTTGTGATATATGAATGTAATGGAATACTATTGTGCTATAAGAAATGATGAGCAGGCAGAATTTAAAAACAAACAAACAAACAAAAAACAACTAGGAAAGACTTACATGAACTGATGCAGACTGAAATGAGCAGAGCCAGGAAAACATTGTACATATCAACAGCCACATTATGGGATGACTGACTTTGATAGACTTGGCTCTTCACAATAACGCAAGAATCTAAGACAGCTTTAACAGATTCATGATGGAAATTGCTATCCGCACCCAGAGAAAGAAATATGGCATCTGAATTCAGATTGAAGCATACCATTTGCTCTCCTGTTCCTTTTTTTATTGCTTCATTCTCGTGGTTCCTTTCATTAGTTCTGATCGTTCTTTACATTATGACTAATGGGAAAATATGCTTAACACGAATGTATATGTAAAGCCTGTATTGTATGTCTGCTGTCTTGGTGTGGGGGGGGAAGAAATGGGAGGGAGAGAAAATTTACATCTCAAAATCTTGTGGAAGTGAATGTTAAAAACTAAAAGTAAATTTTAAAAATAAAGATGCTTATTTTTGACATTCTTTTTTAAAATTTTGAGTTCCCAATTCTCTCCCTCCCTCCTGCCCCTCCACCACTCACTGAGAAGGCAAACAATACAGCAATTATAAATGTGAAAGTATGCAAAACATTTCCATATTAGCCATATCACAGAAAGGGCAAGGAAAATAAAGAAAGTAAGAATATTATACTTAATTTGCACTCATAATTCATCAATTCTCTCTTTGGAGGTACATAGCATTTTTTTTTCATTATGAGTTTTTTGGAATTGTCTTGGATCATTGTATTGATCATAGCAGCTAAGCTTTTGTTTTCATTTTTGTTTTTAATTTTCATATTGGTCATGCTGTTAGGAAGAATTAGACAGTAGGAGGAACCGCGGAAAAGATGAATTAAACAAAACAAGAACAAAAAAGAGAGCAAATAGTATGCTTCCATCTGCATTCAGATCTGGTTAGCATTTTCCATTATGAGTCTTTTGGAGTTGTCTTAGATTCTTGCATTGCTGAGAAGAGCTAAGTCAATCAAATTTAGTCATCGCACAGTGTGGCTGTTACTATGTACAATGTTCTCCTGGTTCTGCTCACTTCACTCAGCATGAATTCATATAAGTCTTTCCAGGTTTTTCTGAAGTCCACCTGCTTGTCATTTCTTATAGAACAATAGTATTCCATTATATTCATTTACCACAACTTGTTCAGCCACTCCCCAATTGATGGGCATTCCCACAATTTCCAATTCTTTGCTACCACAAAAAGACAGCTAACTTTTTTACAGCTGATCATGATTACAACATTGCTGTTACTGTGTACAGTGATTTCCTGGTTCTGCTCACTTCCCTCTGCATCAGTTCATATGTCTTCTCATGTTTTTTTTTTCTGAAACCATCCATCTCATCATTTCTTATAGCACAATATTACTCCATCACAATCATATGCTCCAAACCGTTCAGCTATTCTGTAATTGATGACCAC
This sequence comes from Phascolarctos cinereus, assembly GCF_003287225.1. Classification (NCBI taxonomy): domain Eukaryota; kingdom Metazoa; phylum Chordata; class Mammalia; order Diprotodontia; family Phascolarctidae; genus Phascolarctos; species Phascolarctos cinereus. Next base: position 138,744,679 of record NW_027556402.1, read on the forward strand.
CCCCTCAACTTCCAATTCTTTGCCACCACAAAAAAGAGCTAATATAAATATTTTGTACACATAGGCTTTTCCCTTTTTATTTTGATCTCTTTAGGGTACAGACATAGTAGTGGTATTGCAAGGTCAAAGGGTATACACAATTTTATAGCCCTTTAAACACAGTTCTAAATTGTTCTCAAGAATTGTTGGGCCAGTTCATTACTCTAGCGATAGTTTATTAGTGTAGCTATTTTTCCTCATCCCCTCAAGCATTTGTTGTTTCTGATAAATGTGAGGTGGTACTTCAGAGATGTTTTAATTTGCTTTTCTCTAATCAATAGTGATTTAGGGCATTTTTTCAATATGACTATAGATAGTTTTGATTTCTTCTGAAAACTTCTTGTTCATGTCCTTTGACCATTTATCAAATAGAGAATGGCTCTTATGTTACAAATCTGAATTTCCTATATATTTGAAAAATGAACCCTTTATCAAAGAAACTTTGTGTAAAAACTTTTGAAAATAGCTTTTGATTGTGTACTTTATAACAAAATGTAGTTTCCCTGCTTATCTCTTTTAATTAGGTCTATTTTTGCTTTTGCTTTCTCTGAGATCATAATCCCTACTCCTGTCTTTTTAAACTTCAGCTGAAGCATAATATATTCTTCTCCAAGCCATTATTTTAACTCTTTGTGTGTCTATTGGTTTCAAGTGTGTCTCTTGTAAACAACATACTGTTGGACTTTAGTTTCTAATTCCTTCTGTTATCTGCTTCCATTTTAAGAGTGAGCTCATCTCATTCACATTTACAATTAGGATTGTGTGGTTATATGTGTGTATTTTTCCCTTTTTGAACAAATTCTGACGAGGGTGAGATTTTAGCATTTGTCTGCCATCCCCCCAATCCCCTCACCAGTTTTCTTTTTCCTATTAAAATTTATTGACACATCTTGTTTCGACACAGCAGGTACTTCTAAACTGTTATCCTATCTCCTTTACAAAATACATTACTCTTCTCTCACCAAAGCAGGTAATTGTTAAAAAGAAAAGAGGGATGCATTCTTTGTCTTTGATAATACTTTGCTAAGATTAGTTATTGAATTACAGGCATGTTTTTATGCGCAGATTCCTAGAGAGATGAATAAATCTTGTCAGAAAGACACAATACTAATGAGTTATGTTATTTTCACCCAAATTTCTGTTTTCCTCATCACACTGTCTTAGGCTTATGCTTATTTCAAAGTATGAAGTCATTGCAAATTCTGTACCGATAACTTTAATTCAGAGATACATTTTTGGGTCATGTTTAATTGCCAAGTTAACCTATATTCACATCAATAGTTTTATTTGAACTATAATTCATCTTCTTCTCTATATAAGACCAAAGAGCATCTAAGTAACCTGGAGATTCTTCTTTATTTATTCATTTATTTATTTTTTAAGGCAATTGGGGTTAAATGACTTGCCCAGGGTCACACAGCTTGTAAGTGTCAAGTGTTTGGTCTGAGGCCGGATTTTAATTCAGGTCCTCCTGACTTCAAGGCCGGTACTCTATCCACTGTGCCACCTAGCTGCCCCTTGGACATTCTTCTTGTGAAACGAAAATTGTGACCAAAGACTTAGGCTTCCCATCCACTCTCTATCTTTGTCAAAATCAGCATCTTGATGTTTAAGTTCTTTGTACAAGTTCAGCTATCAGAGATGTGAAAGAACAGGGACATCGTCTAACTTCACCTGGATTTCTCACATTATTAGAAAAGCCAAGTTCTCTCCAGAAGCTTTTTGATGTCTGCAGAGTCACAAAGGTTTCATCTTGTATTAAGATGGTTTTGCATAGTCACAAACTGTTCAGCAGCAGCAAAAGAAACTGTCAAAGCTAAAGAAAAGAATGAAAGAATTGTTTCCAATGGCTTGGAAATAAGCTGGTTGGTCTTCAAAAGAGCACACAAAAATGAAGAGATAGCAGGCTGAAATATTTCTATGCAAAGAATATACACCTTCTTCCATTATCTGCACCTACAACACTAGCTAATAATGCTTAATAATTCTGAGATAGAAAAAAAGTTATAAAGATTAAATAAATAGTGTATTTAGTTACTCACAAATTAATTAGATCAATTTCAGTAAAGTTAAAATCATAGAAGGTCACAGTATAGGTAGATAGATAGATAGATAGATAGATAGATAGATAGATAGATAGATAGACAGACAGATAGATGACACCAGAAGTGGAATGCGGGATTTTTTCTTAAAGACATCATCAGAATTATCAGAGTATTTTCACTATTGTACTTGGAATATAGATGTCTTTGATAGCAACATTACTCTTGCAAAAGACCCCCTTTAGGAGGAGAACAATAAGGACATAAACATTTTCAAGGACAGTTCTATGCTTCTCTTAAATGAGTAGAAATAAGTACATTTTTTCCACATAAATAATGGCATTCCATAAAAATAGTGAAAAATATTGAATGGTGAAGTTTTCTCCCCCTAACACCTACAAACAACAACAACAAAAAGCCATTCACTATAAAGTAATTTTTCTTTAAAATTAAGTTTAAAGTTTTTTTTTCAGTTTCTAGTAACTTCTATATTCATGGTTAATAGAGATAAAGGGGATGATGCTTAGTGATTTATTCAAATTTATAGAGGCACAGACAGGAATAAAATCCAGTAGACCTTCTTTTTGATATAAAAACCTTCTCCTCCTTTTCTTTTCCTTTTCTTTTCTTTCTTTTTTTTGGTAAGCAGGTTCAAGTCCAAAAAAGCATATATTTTTGTTATTATTTGGAAGGAAACTGCTATTGTTGCTTCTAGCTTAGCATAGAAAAAAGTGTACTCTGAATAGTTATACATCTGATTAAGTTTTCTCTTCAGAACCTGACATAAAACCATTCATGTAAAATGCATTTATTGTATGAGAATTTTTTGAGCTGCTTAGGCATGAAAGGCAGTAAGAGATAAGAAGTTATTTATGTGGAAGTAATTGGTAAGGCAGTGGCAATAAGTAGCTTTCTTTAAAATAATTTACTGTTAAGATCTATGCTCAAAATGGTCATTAGTTCATGCGCAAACATGACAGACAACTGAAGGAGCCATAACCCAAAGGTTTATTTCATTTATCCACTGCTGCTCAAAACCCTGTAAGTGCCTCTTACAACACTTTGTCTTTGTATTGTCAATCAAGTCCAAGTGCATTCTGGCCACTCTTCACTTAGAATATCTTCTTAGGTAAATGAAAAGTAAGTAGTTTTTCCATATCTTTCATTTCCAAGAATCTTAATTGGAACCAAGAGAAAACTAAAGATGAATTGTGACTACCAAGGGTTAACATTCTCTCCAGTTTAATTAATGGAGAAATATCACTTATTATTTATGAAAGGAAAACCATTGAGGAGAAGGGGAAGAATAACCGCTTATTTTATGGACCAATTTCTTTGGTCTTAATCAGAACACTACTAATATCCTCAGTGTCTGTTCTTTTTCAAATGATTGAAATATTTGATTCTCATTGGCATCAAAAAGCTATACAATTCCTGTATTAAAAATAAAATAAAAGGGAAAATTTAGCACATTCCTGTGTTTTCTATCTTTTGGGGGCAAATGTCCCCCTGGATAATCTTCAGGTGGCCTTCCACTGGAAAATAGATTTACAATCAGAGAAAATGATCCAATGGTACATTGTCTGCATATTACCAAGTAGATTGGATCATGAGTTTAAGAGTCTCTGAGCCATAAAAACAAATATTATCTTTCTGGTGTTGTCAAGGTCATTACATTCTCATCCACTGTGAAAACGTCAGTAAAATAGGTTAGTCCACCAAGGGAGCTGTAACCAGCACAGTACACTTTTTGAGACACCCATTCCTATAATTCACTCAAGGATGATTTTATAGATTTGTTTTTCCTGGTATTTCTTTCAAATTCACTTTTTTCTCCCTATAAAAATATTATTTACAAACTATTGCAATTCAAAAATCTCAGGATCTGACTAATCACAAAACAGGAAAACAATAATAAGTAACATGTCACCTTTGAGGTCAACTAGCTTGGGGAATCTTAATCTTTTCTATACCAAGGACCTCTTTAGGAGCCTGATAAAGTCTTTGCGCCCCCTATCAGAATATTACATTTAAATGCATAAAGTAAAATGCACAGGATTACAAAGGAAATGCATTATTTTTAAAGTCATGGGCACCACATTAAGAACCCTTGATTTCTATCATAACTACATCTTTTACCAATAAAAAACCCAAACAGACAAAAAGCTGAAGGGGAAACAGAGGAATCGACAGACTTATGGACATTTTAGACTTTAGAATTCTTGATTCATATATTAATAATAGTTTAATAGGCTTTATTGATATTTAAAGTTAAATTCTGTGTGTGTGCATATATGTGTATACATATACATATATGTATATACATATACACACACGTATGTATATGGATGTATGTGTATGTGTGTGTTTATCATTCTGCGTCCTGAGTCCATTACAATCTCCATAATGAGTGGAGTAGCATTCTTCATTTTTTCTCTTAGAATAGAGGTTCCCTCTATCTCTCTCTAAACACACACAAACTCACATACACATACACACATATACATATACATATATATATTATCAGTTCTAGAAAATTTTTTAGTCAATATGTTTGCCTCCTCCTTCTTTTAATGGCATTGAAAAGGAATGTGAGAAAACTCAATTCAAAATGGCTCACTGTCTGAGGATTCCAGGCCAGTCATAATTTTGTTCATTTATACTATATTCATATTATAAAATTATAATTTATTATTGATTATGCTATACATTTCAATGTCTTTTTAAAGAACAGAGTTATGGTTGAATAATGCAATTTTTTGCCTTTGAATATGCTTGGGCAAAAGAAATAAATAAAAATTAATTGTATTTTCTAATAATTAAGAATTATTTCATTACTCACAGAATATACTAAAGTAGAACATTAGTCATTTTTTATTATTAAATACCCAATTAAATAAGCCAAAGTTCAAAATTATTAATGAAAAGTACTTAATAAACTATAAATAAACATATATTCTCAGTTTAAGAAAAAATGATTTATGTGAATCAGCACATTCAGGGCAGGAAACAAGAAATATCTATATATGAGGCTTTTTATAAAAATCATATTACACTACCTCAACTCTCTGGGTCCCCTCCACCACTCAATAAAGTGGTTCCTACAATAATAATAATAGCAACAGTAGCAGCTAGCATTAAACATAGTACTTTAAGGTTTGCAAAGCACTTTACAAATATCTAATTTGATTTTCACAACCCTGGTAGATAGGTGATATTATATCATCCACATTTTATAGATAAGGGAACTGAGGCAAACAGAGATTAAATGACTGGTTCAGGAATCACATGGCTAGTTGTCTGTGGCCAGATCTAGAATTCAAGAATGTCTGACTCCAAGTCCAGCCTTTAGGCACCATATCACTTAGTTACCTCCAAGATAACCAATGTCTTTTTCATGCTGAATCCAGCATCAGTATAGATTGAGCTTTTTTTTTTTTTTGGCCGGGGGAAGGGAGGAGTGGCTAAGCAATGGGATTAAGTGACTTGCCCAGGGTCACACAGCTAGTAAGTGTCAAGTATCTGCTCCTGACTCCAGAGCCAGTGCACTATCCACTGTGGCACCTAGCTGCCCCTAGTTTCGGACTTCTTTGGGAATTGGGCAGAGCTTGAGGGAAACATGTACAAAGCAGGATTTATTATGCTTGATTATACAGGTATGAGGCGGTTTTCTTTCTTTCTCAAGTGGAAGGGAGTGAGGGAGGAATGGAAGAAGAGAAGGTAGATTTTCATTGTTTGAAAAGTCTGCAAACTTGACCTCACTGCAAGAACTGATACAGTTGGCTACTTCCTCTTTCTGATATGTTTCTTCTTCCCAAGGTTTTGTGCCATTACTCCATCAGAGTTTTCTTCCTACCTAGCCAACTCATCCTTCTAGTTTTCTTTTGAGGTTCATTCCTAGGGCTTTCCTGTGGGCCCTCTTCTCTTCTTTCTATACTCTCTGTGCTGGTGAACTGAAAAGCTACCATAGATTTAATTATCCACCTCTTTGACTCTCACAGCAAACCATGTTCTGCAGTTCTCACCCTAGGACCCTGTGCAGATTGGTGAGTCCTTCATAACTACCCTTACCCAGACATAGTAAGCTGCTCCTCTGTGACCATCTTCATGCCATGCCACCTGCCCTCCACCTCTGTGCCCTTTTTTTTCTTTTTCTATTCCTACTCTCCAGTTTTGAGAACAATAATCAAATCAGTTCTGACATTCAAGCAATAATGGTATCCCTATGGATCCACTCAGCTACCCTGTGACTACCTGGTCCAACACATCTTACCCTGGCCATTCCTATTTTGTATATGTTGTCTTCCCTTATTAGAATTTAAGGTCTCTGAAGGTGGAGGATGCTCTTTCTTTTTGCATTTGTATCCCCTGCATTCAGCCTAGTGCCTGGCACATATTGAGCACTTAATATGCATTTATTCATTCATATCAATGCATATAACTCATGAATCTACATATCCAGCCCTCTTCTCCCTATTGAGGAAGCATTTCCAAATGCCTTCTTGACACTTTTACTTGTACTTCCCCAGAACATCTCAAGTTCAACATATTCAAAATAAAACTCCAACTTTTCCCTTAAATACACTTCTCCTCTTAACTTCCTTTTTTTTTCCCTCTTGAAAGCACCACCATTCTTCCAGTCACTCTGCTTTACAATCCTTTATTTTTCACTCCTTCTCATCCTTTCCCAATATCTTTTGTAAGAGCCTTTCAATTGGTGGGACCCAATTGTTCTCACAGAAACCATTCCCCCTCTTTCTAATCCATGTTCCAAACAGCTGCCAGATTGATATTCTAAAGTACAGGTCCTACTACATGTTATTTCGTGCTCCAGAAGCTTTAGTTGATCCCCATTTCCCTTAGGATAAAATATAAACTCCACTGTTGGGCATTTAAAGCCTTTTACAACTTGGCTCAAGCCTCTGTTTCCATGCTGATTACCTACAGTTCCCTTTTACACATTGTAAGCTCCAGCCAAACTGGTCTATTTGTTGTCCCTTACTCCTGCCTTTCCATTATGCACCATCTGTCCCAGGCTCTCTCTCATCCCAGCTTCCTAGTCACGACAATAGACCCTTTTCATTGATTAGTTTGTTTTTTCCCCTCTTGTATAGATTATGAAACTGATGTCTTTTGAATCAATCAATCAGCAATATTATGTCTATTGTGTTCCAGGCACTGTGGGATATGAATACCAAAAAAATATGAAATAATCTTTTATCTAGAAGATTACATTATATTGGGAGAGATATGTGCACATATAGTTTTATACAGAATAAATATGAGCCCTTTGGGGAGGAAGGGCACTAATAGTTGGAGGAATAAGAAAAGGCTCTGTGGTGGGGGTAGTACTTGAGTTGCATGTTGAGATAAGTAAAGGATTCTCTGAGTTGGAGGTAAGAAGGAAGTTCGTTCTAGACATGATGGATGGCCAGTGCAAAGGCACATAGGAGAAGGAACACCGTGTGTGAGAAACAGAGAAGTACAGTTTGCCTGGACCCTAGAATGTGGGAAGCTGAATAGTTTACCATGAGGCTGGAAAGTTGTTTGGGGCTAAGTCATGAAAGGCTAAAGGCTAAGCAGAGCAATATATCTATTTTATCTTAGAAGTGATAATGAGTAGGGTCAGATGGTCAGATCAGTTTTTAAAGAAAATTGTTTTGGCATCTGTGTGGAATATGGACTAACGTGAAGAGGGACAATGCAGGGAATATGTGGGATGATCCAGCAAAGGAAAATGAGAAGAAACAGTCAGACAGCTAGGAAGACAATCAGGTGTCAGGAAACCCAGAGACGTGGAATATACAGGAGGAGAAGGTAATTGGTAGTGTATAATGTAGAAGAGAGACAAAGAAGAAAGTGGACTGAAGAGATTATTAATAACCTCGAAAAGAGCAGTTTCACTTGAATAAAGATGTTGGAGCCAGACTGCAAAGGGTTAAGATTGACAGAAGAGGAAGTGGAGACAATAAATACAGATAGCCTTTTTTCTAGGCATTTGACTGAGAAAGTAAAAAAAATATAGAACAATTACTTAAGGGAATGGCTTGTCTAGTAAAGGAGTTTTTGTTTTGTTTAGGGAATTGATAAAAATTGATACAAATATAGAAGTCATTCCCTAACTGATCAGACATCAAAGGGTATGAACAAGCTCTGCTTGAAAGAAATGCAAACTATCAGCAGACATTAGAAAAATGTTTTATATCACTATTAATGAGGGAAATGTGGATTAAAACAGCTTTGAGTTTCTACCTCATACCTATCAGATTGACAAGGATCACACAGAAAAAAGGAAAATACAGTGGTTGGATATGGAAAGACAGGCATGCAAATGAACTCCTGGTGAAGCTATAGATTAGTACAGTCATACCAGAAAAAAATTTGGAATAATACCCCAAAAGTCACTAACCTCTGCATCTTCTTTGTCACCAAGATACAAGAACTAGGCCCAGTCATGGGGAAAAAAAATTACAGTAGCACTTTTTTGTTGTAACATTGAACTAGAAACAAAATGGGAGCCCATCAATTAGAAAATGGCTGAAGAAATCATGGTATATGCATATAATGGAATACTAATTCTCTGTAAGAAATGATGGAAGAGATGGCTTCAGCTTCCAAAATTTCATAGTTTAAAAAAAAAACAGAATTGATTTACAGAAAATTGACACTATATATAGTATTTTATTACAATGCCCAGTAAGTGCTGACAAATGAAAGTGAACTAATTAGTAAGTGAGGAAGGCAATAGCTTTGGTTTTGTCTTTGTATCTTGGACATCTAGTATGCTATCTGATACCAAGCAAGCAAATTATATAAGTTTGTGGAACTTAACTACTGTAAATTGATCCAAGTTTCTGCCTTCGATATTTTAAACCACAAAATCAAGAATTAATTCAACCACTACATCATTTGGGTAAGGGATTGGAAGGCAGACATTACAGATTGAAAGGAGATTATAGTGACCTTATAATAGGGTACAATACAAGGTGACTCAAAAAGAATAAAACTAATATGACTATTCTGAAAGAATCAAAACATGTTCTTTATATTCACATATAGTTTAATAAGTTGCTGTTTATCTTTACTCTGAAAAGCTAAAGTTATAGTTACAACATTAGAGATAGGATTTTTGAGAATATTTGTAGAAATTCCAGTAAGTCCATAAGTAGGATATATGAATTTGAATGTCCCTCCACCCCTACCATAAAACATCCTAGTTTCTCACCCAAAGAAAGAACTAAATAAAGATCTATTGATGACTTTTAAGTTCATCATCACTGTACTATTTGTGAATGTAGCATATGTTTAATGGGTCTGTTGTTGGACACATATTCATTGATAAATAAATCAATCCATTTATCTTCATATATCTGTCTGTATTTTCGAATCAGAACCTCCTTATACAGATTATTCCACACTACCAATATCAGAAGTAGCTAATCCAGTGGTCAATTTATTTCTAAATTTCAAAGTCAGAGGTATAGATTTACTTGTTAATATATACACACATATATAATCATATTATCAATATAGTATTACTTAATATATTATGCTATGTTAATATAACTTCATTAAGATCTTTGATTTGGTTTTATATATGTGTATGTATATATGTATATGCACATGCGCATATATATATATGTATATATATATGAATTTCCTGCATTTCAAATCTTGTTTTATTGATTATTTGATGATTTTTGAACTTCTTATAAATAGTATTCTTTTTTTAAAAAAACTTTTAGGCAATTGGGGTTAAGTGACTTGCCCAAAGTCACACAGCTAGTAAGTATCAAGTGTTTGGTCTGAGGCCGGATTTGAACTCAGGTCCTCCTGACTTCAGGCTGGTGCTCTATCCACTGAACCACCTAGCTGCCCCCTATAAATAGTATTCTTAATTATCATAGAAATATTTATTTGCTTACTTGATAATGAATTTAGTTGTTTTAAAAAATCATTTATAATGAACTTAATAAAAAAAGATAAATATTTCAAAACGAACAGTAAAACAGAAAAGGAAAAGGGGAATTGGAAATAAAAATATAAATTTCTCTTAAATATAGTTTCTACTTCTATCACGTACATACTTGGTTTTTTGTTATAATTCAGATTTAAGATGGTAGGTCTAGCATTGGCCTGCTTATCTCTATTCTCTTTTGAACTTCCTTCTGCTCTCTTCTGTTTAATTTTTAAATGATTCATTGAAGCTTTTACAGCGACATTTTTCTGGACTCAAAAAGAACAAGTAGTTGCCACAGGAACAGAGTATCTGGCTTTCAGCAAGACATTTGCTGAGGGAGGCTATGTAATCCTTCTCTACTCTGTCTTGACCAGACCACATTAGGAATATTCTTTTCCATTCCTGGAAGCACATTCAGAAGGACACTGACTAGGTTGATTAGGTCAAAAGGGTTTAAAGGCCTTCAGTGGTGATGGGACTCCAAACCATGTTGCCTAAGCATACATTTCAGTTCAGTTTCATGATTCCCTGAGCTTCAGTTTCCTCAGCTTTACCACGAAAGGTTGGACTAGATGATTTAGGTTCCTTTGTCCCTTGGACATTACTATGTCCATTCTATGAGAAGGCTGAAGGGCTCTTAAAGTTTACAATGAATTACGTAGAACAGTACTGTGAAACTCAAATAGAAATTGATCCCTGCAGGTGCATATTAATTAGAAAACCACGATTTAACATTAGCCATGTTATATTGCATTTTTATTTATTGTGTTATACATTTCCCCAATTACATTTTAATCTACTTCAGCTACATGTCAAGGTTTTGAATGTCCTATGTTTGATACCTCTGATGCAGTATACCTAAGCTAAGAGCAAGGAACCTTAAGGTGTCACAGAGTACATATCTTATCACTCTTAGTCCTAGGCTTCACATAAAATTTACTATGAAAAACCTTAGGGGAAAACAAAAAAGGAAAAATGGTTTGTTGATGACATCTGTGTGGGTACATATCTGTCCATACTTATATGGAGACAAAATTAAGATAAAAATTATTTGCAAAACCTATCTAACTACAAGCTATGATAAAGAGCTCCCCACTGCTGCCATTTTGTCTTGCCTTGTGTCTTTTCATTCTCTTAGGTTGATTTCACTAATATCACCTTATTAAATCTTTACAAAGATCTTTTGAGTTAGGAGGGCAGATGCTATCATCCCTATTTTGCCATGGAAGAAAAGAATGGCTAAGTTGGAAACGGATCTAGATTTCTGATCCTCCTTAATTCCTTTCCTTTGTTGATTATCTCCAATTAATCTTGTATGTATATTTTTTTGTACCTAGTTGTTTGTATGTGGTCTCCTTCATTACTAGAATGTGAGCCCCTTTAGGAAAGGGATTTTTTTTTTTGATTTAGCTTTTGCCTTTAGTACAGTTCCTGACACATAGTAGGCTGCTTAATAAATGTTTATTGATTGAATGATTTCTGATTCGAGTTAGATGCGTGTTCTTTTCATGATATTGTGTTGTTTCTCAACCATTCAATTTTACTTGCTTAGCGCTTACAGCATTTGAAAGAAAAGATTCTTTTTTGCAATTATATATTATAATACATTACACTCTTTTGTTTTGCACATGAAATTGCAGATCTTTTATGTACAACTTAGTATTCCTCTTTAAATATAATGAAGTTATATAACTTTCTTTTTTCTTCCCTCCTCCACCCTAGAGATGGCTAGTGTTAGACACAAGTATGTATATAGGTACGTATACATCATATACACATCTATGTAAAATCATTCTATATATTTATCAGTTCTTTCTCTTCTTCCTTCATAGGTCTTTTGCATTTAATTTGGTATTTATAAGAGTCAAAATGACTTAGTTGCTCGAAGTTGTTTTAAAACAATACTGTTGTTACTGTATAAAATGTTCTGTTGGTTCTGCTCATTTCACTCTTCATTATTCTGTGTAAGTCTATCTATAAGAATATGAGTCATTCCCCAATTGATAAATGGTCAGAGGATATAAATAGGCAGCATTTTGATGAAGAAATCAAAACAACTTACAGTATAAACTACTCTAAATCATTATTGACTAGAGAGATGCAAATTAAAACAACCTTGGGATATCATTTCATACCTACCAGATTGGCTAAAATGATTGAAGGGAAAGTGACAAATGTTGAAGGGGATGTGGAAAAATTGAGACACCAATTCACTGTTGGTGGAATTGTCAACAAACCCAACTTTCTGGAGAACAATCTGGAATTATGCCCAAAGAGTTATTAAACTGCTATACCCTTTGACCCAGCAATACCACTACTAGGTCTGTTTACAAAGATGAGTGAAAACGAAAAAGAATCCACGTGTTCTAAAATATTTATAGCAGCTTTCTCTGTGGTGGCAAAGAACTGGAAATTGTGGGAATGCCTGTGAACTGGGGAATGGCTGAACCCAACTATGGTATATGATCATAATGGAATACCACTTTGCTATCAAAAAATGATGAGCTTGATGATGTTGGAAAAACATTGCACTCATTTATGATGCATGGTATAAACTTTATTTGACAACTGTTATTCCAGGATAAAATTAAAGTGCTAATAGATAAACTGAAACTCTAATTTATTTTGTATTAGGCCCAGAGGACCTAAAGATTGTCAAACTAGGGTAATAATGTAAAGAACATTTATCTTTCATGGAAGTCATTTTAAGTAATTTCCAAAATCCCATTGATTAAATAACGGTCCATACTTTGCTACATTATATTAATCTTAGAAAGAAAGTTTTTGCTAAAACCATTAAGAATCATCAATCTCTGGATTAAAGCAAAAGTCCCTGCAGCATGCCCAATTACTGCAAAGGCCTGACAAGATGCAAAATAATGCTGCCATGGTGTACTTCCTTTAAGAAAATTGAAAAGTTAAGTAAAAAGAACAAAGAATCAACATGACTGAAATTAACATGAATTTTATCACATGCTTTGTGTCAGAATCCCAAAGTACAACAATCTCCTACTTATGAATATGATTTCCAAAAGGCCTGTTCATAGGAAGGGCTGCTGCTACTTTGTGCTCCCAACATCAGAGTTCCTTCTTCTCACTACCATTTCAACTGTTACTGCTGGAACCTCCCAGGACCAGGACCACTTCTAGATATACTTATTCAGCATCCATTGCAACTTCTTCTGGGGTCTGGGAGATTCAGAACTCAGAGTTCAGAAGGGTCCAAAGCTCAAAGTCCAGAGAGATTTATGACTCAAATAGATTTAAAAGTCAGATACAGTGAGACCAGTATGTAAAAAAAGGAATTAGAACTAAAATATCATCATCACCATCATCAGCAGCATCTAAAATATCAACATATGACCTCAAAAATTATGGGGAAAAACTGTTGATGGGCTGTACAAGTGATGAAAACTAAATATTCAGATCTAAGATTCTTAGGAATAGCCAAGATCACATAGAAGGAATCCTCCTGTGTAAGAGACATGCAAATGACTCTTCTTCATAAAACTGTCATACCTATTTCATACTCCTCCCATTTATAGTCAAGCAACTTTATGATCTGGAAGAACATTTTGGACACAGTAGTTGTGGAAGAAGCAAAACAAACTTTGGGTAATGTTATAAAATAACTTAGTATACCATGCTAATATCCTTTTAATGAAACCATGATCAGATTCATATAGATCTGATTATTCCAGTAGGATAGCTTTCCAGCCCATCCATGCTATTTCCTCCTTTATACTTCTTGTCCATGTCTTTGCACAAAATCTTCCAAGGGATATTTACCCAAAATGCTGGGTATCTATTTTTCTAGTTTATTAAACATTTTGTGAGTTTCAATGCAACCATTAGACTTTTAATTTTTAACTATCACTTTTACAACAACCTCACTTCTTTTTCCAGTCACATGTAACAGTCAAAGTACTTCAAATCTGGGAGGAACCTCAGAGGTGACCAAGTTGAACCTCTTCCTTCCCTTTCATGGTCACACTCATAGACAAATCTGTCTCCACTCATTCTCTCTAATTTCTTTCATCTCACTCCCTTATCACCCCACTGGAATCTGGTTTCTGACTTCATCACTCAGTTAAAACTGTTCTCTCCAAGATTACTAATGATCTAGTAATGGCCAAGGCCAATGAATTTTTAGTTTTCATCCTCATTGAAATTTTACAGTCCTCACTGTCTTGACTTTGCAGCATGACACTGTTGGCCACTCTTTCCTTCTAGATGTTTTCCCTCCTCTGGATTTTCATGTCATCATTCTTTCTTGGATCTCTACCCCACTCCCTGGACTTGTAAAGCATTCCTTTTCAGTCTCCTCTGCTGTGCCATAATCCATGCCCTGTCCCCTCCATGCAAATGTATCCCAACATCTCTATCTTGTTCTCTCTTCTCTTTTCTATCTAAGCTCTCTTGGATTCAATTTCCTCCCATGGATTTAATTTTTCCAATGAATACAACTCCCAGATCTCTAGCTTCATCCCTATTTTATCTCCTAGACACCTAGCATAATTTCTAACTGAATGGCCTATAAATATCTCAAACTGAATACATCAAAAGCAAAATAAATTGGAGAGGCAGGACAGAACCGTGGAAAGGGTGTTTTTTTTCTGAAGTCAGAGGAACTGGGTTCAAATTCTACTTCACCTACAAATATGCTAAGATAAGAAGAATCCATGACAAATACGAACATGGAGATAGCTTTTTTTTTAATCAAGTAAGTAATAACATTAAGTATAGAAGTAAAAAAAATAACATGCATATGAATGAAGCCATTCACCTATGTCATGAAGGATGTCCCAGACAAAATCCAAATAAAAGAGGGATGACTTTAATGTCCCCAGCAATATAAGAGTCTTGGATGATTTGGAATTGCCATTTTGGATACTGTGATATGGAGGTAACCAGGGAAGAATATAAAGATCACACTGCAGCCATTTGGGTCCAATTGAGGTCGTATAGCATGAGTTTGTAGTGGACTCAGTCAGCATTTCCTGCAGCATTACTGGCAGCTTGCAAGACAGACCAGATGGCAGGGGTGATTTAGGGTGGGGAATTAGCATGATGGGAAAAGCAGAAGAACTCAAGGCAAGGGATTTGAAAATTAATAGTAGTACCAGATTGGCATGGTTTCCTACAAGATCAGGACTTGAAATAGGGAGAAATAAAGTTAGAACAGGTATGACAGACTAGGAGTAAAGGACCAGGGGCATGGATATTATAATAAGGGGAATAAACAGATCCTGGAAAGCGAGGTATTCTTTAATTCTCTCACCTCTTTACAGAAACAGGTATTTAAAATGCAGTAATCTTTGGAATTATCAGTTTGCTTTTCCTAGGAATCTTGAAGTGATCATGACACTGGTTGTGGAATTAAACCAGATCCTTCATTCATCTCTCCAAGGAGCTGTTCTATTTTTCAACCACAACTTTTTTATGCCTCCTGGTTCATTTACAATGCAAGTGTCACTTTTAGTATGGCTCAGTTCATCTATTAATATGTTACTGGATAAAGGTCACAGTTAGATCAGTGTTTATAGATGGTCCCCAGACTCTAATTCTTGATACCTTTTGTCTTCGTCTCTAAAGAACTACAAGGCAGCTATAGAGAACTTAGAGCCATTTTGAATTTGTGTTCTTTCACGATACAGAGGGAAGAATATCACTTAGCAGCCAATCTTCTGGTTAGAAGTTTTTGTGTACTCGGGTAATCTGATCCTCACCTGACAGAACAAGAGTTTATTACCAGGTCTGTGCACACAGACTTTACAGCTCTCTAGAAGATGCCAGAGTTTATACTACACTAGCAATAGCCTTTAAGAACAATGTCCCTGCTACACCCTAAGTTTAAGAATGTCACAAGAAATGATTCTTCTTTCTTATCAGTGATTGAGTGAAATAACTCAGAGGTTGTTTCTGGCTCCAAATCCTGTGGGAATAGGTTTCAGGGCCTTGACTGAAGCACAGGGGCAAATTCCTTGGGGTTTAACTACTTCAGGTCTAGCTTCTACTCAGTACTTAGGACTGTCAGAGCCATGAACTAGGGAGGGTTTGTATATGGGGAAAAACAACAACAATTAAAAACCAAAACAAAACAAGCCTCTAATCTCTCATTACATTTCACATTTAATTTGTGAAAAGCATGTCAATCACTATACATATACATGTATGCACATATGCATATATGTATATATGTATTTTGCAACTGAGATTGCTTTTATAAGCTTTGTACATACCACTGTTTGAAGTACAAAATCTGTCTACCACTCAAGTTAATAGATGCTAATGCTAATGCCTGATAAAAATTATTTCTTGCAAATGAATCCAGGGAATACTTTCCCTTATTAAAATCCAGAGACTTTAAGTGGACTGATGAAATAACAAAGTCATTTATAATTACAGGGAAATATTGACATTCAGTATGGTATTTCTTTACAAATCTATGTTCCCTAGTTCTTGAATTAAGATTCCTTTGAGTCTAAAGTGACATAGACTCCTGTACTCAGAACTAAGTTTATCAATATTTCTGGGATAAAAGCTCATTAAAGTCCAATATTCTTAGTAAACTAGTGTGTTTTCTGCATGGACAAGAATTCTACATCCTTCTCTCCCTCAGCATGCATCAAAAGAGCTTGCTACTTTTAACAAAGAATGTCTTTTTCTTGCTAACTTATCTTCAATTCCTCTAGCATGAAATCACAGATCACAGTAGTAACTTCATTAAATACAATACCATACATATATTTGTATATGTGTGTATCTATATGTATGTTTATATTCACAAACATATACATTTGATTCTCTTGACACCAGAAAAGCAAAGACCTCTAAACAGACTGATCTTGCACCTTGATCATTTTTCTCATTTGTCTGATGCTGATTATGTTTGTTCTGGAGATGAATACTGTTGTATTTTTAGCACTACTTATTAAAACTCATCTCTTCAAGTCCTGTTCAATATTGTTAATTAACTTGTTCATTACCATCAAGATTCTGCAAAATCACACTACTGTCATACATTTTTAAATGAATGAACGCAGTCATACAATATAAACAATGGACACAGCTGTTTGTTGTCCAAACAGTTTTGTAGCTAACGGACATGTACAGCAAAATGAGTCAGTGACCATCACTCTGCCTATAAATGGACACTGGAGCCTGAAAACTAGAACAGGTCAAATGAGTTAATGTATGTGAAGTCCAACATATAGGTGAATTATTAGCAGAAAGTAAGTAAGTAGTAGTCATAATAACAGCACCAATGGTTGTAATATAAACTACTGAATGAAGGAGTAAATTTTAAAAAATACTGAGTACTTACTATGGTCTCGGCCATATGTTTAGTGCTGGGAATATGAATACAAAAACTAGACAGTGAAGGCCCTCAGTGAGCTTATACTCTAATAAGAAAAGATAACATTTATAGATGGCTGATGGTCAGGTAGGAACATTTTGGTCTAGGAAGTCAGAGGCATGGTGAGGTAGAGCCAAATAGTAACTAATTGATCTGTCATTTACAGCAATTACATTTGTGATTTAATGACTCTTCCCAGAGCTAGAATGGTCATAATGATAGTGGGGATAGTAGTAATAATAACGGTAGCAGAAGCAATGATGGTAAAGATAGTGTGACAGAGTGGATAGAGTGCTGTAGTTGAATCAGGAAGACCTGGGCTCAAGATGAGTGTTGGATATGATAATTTGGGCAAGTCTCTTCACCCCTCTGAGCCTGTTTCCTCATTTGCAAAATAAGGGAGATAATACCTATAGCACTTATATCTACCTGGTCATTGTGAGGCTCAAGTGAGATCATCTATGTGAAGTACTTGGCAAATATTAAAAGCACTATGTAAGTTTCAGCATTTTGGTCATTGGTTGTGCCAGTAGAAGCAACAGCAGTGGTAAAAGTAAGCTCATCTAACTAGACCTTAATCTGTCCTTTATTTCTGCTTACATGTCCATCCATATTCAAATAATAACCTTAAGTGTATTATGGAATACATGTTTTCATCCTAAAGAAACTTGTTTTGAAATTTGAAGTGATAATCACAAGTATTCTCTTTGATCCTGTAAATTTGTCTCCTGGGGGAAAAAAAGCCTTAGTTGTTTGATTGACAAAAAGCAGCTAAGAATGAGAATTCAAAATGCATAGAATAAGGCAAAAATCCATTATGGGTATTAGTGAGAACAAATAATAAGAAAATTGCTTTTTCCAAAAAAATCTCCTATTGGTTGGAAATAATGAAAACTGTCTAAGATCATTTGTAAAAAATGCTTACTGCGTACTTTTTCCCTTTCTGTCAGCACAATTAATGGAAATATGAAAAAAAATGACTAATAATACTAACCTCCTTTGTGGGGTAGAGAGTAGGGAACTAGTTAAATATTTAAGACTCTGGAACTCACTTTGCACCCAACACTCATAACACTCATCTCTAAACTGAGTATTTCTTAGGATATAGCTTTGGGGCTCAAATCAGTGAGTTATAAAAGAGATGAAAGAATAAAAATGCATTTGCCTTAAAGAAATCTAGCACTTGTGTTACAGTGAATCAGTTTTGTCATGTGTAGTTTTGTGCATTTTTTTAAGGATCTACCAATCATTTCACTATATCAGATAATTCAACAGGCTCCCAAACATATATGCAAACAAATTACTTTATAGATTTCCTTGGGTCAAATCCACCAACAGTGACCAAGAAAAGACAAAATATTAGCAATACTGACAAGTATAAGAGTTCTGTATCAGCCTGACACAGGACAGAGACATCCTCTGCATTCACTTAGATCTATGCTGGCAAAGCACGGTGCCATTCATGCTGGCCTTGAATAGCTGGAATAAATTAACACAGGCAGAAAGAGCAATTGGATTCTAGGCAGCTACATAGCATTTCACAACAGCTCTTCATCTGTTGATGTTTTGGAAAGTCAGTGGGAATGGATGGAGGAAGGAATTTATCATGTGTTGAAGACTGAAGAGTGCCAGTAGGTTCAGGGAAAGTACTTCTGTAGTTTGAAGGTACAAGTCAGGATCCACCCTGTCTATTCTGGGGGATACAGTATTGGGCCCTTGCTAAGGACTAATTAGCACAATGAAGAAATTGGAGGTACCACCCATGATGAGGAAGAGGTGTGACTCCCACTGACTACTGTTTTCCTTCATTTATCCTTAACTGGTCAAATCTGTCTTTTTGCCCATTCCTAGTGTTTTTAAACACATCAACAGATGAAGAGCTGTTGCAAAACACTGCATGGCTGCCTAGAGCTTAATTGCTCTTCTGACTGTGTTAATTTATTCCAGCTATTCAAGGATAGGATGAATGGCACCCTGCTTTGCCAGAGCAGGACTGAGTGGGGGGATATACCCATCCTGTATCAGGCTGTTGTTCTTCCTAGTCAGACATACAAATGGCTATTTTGTCAGGCCACAGAACAAAGGGAAACTTAAGAGTTTCAGCATGGGGAAGGAGACAGATATTATTGGAATGACCCAGAATAGAAAATACAATTTTACCCATATAGATGTACAGTACATAAAAAATTATGAGCTCTAGAATAAAAATAGCAATTAAAAACTCCTACTCTCTTATCTCTAACTTCTTCTCCTAAAGTCTTGGCCTAAATGACTACGATAGCATACATTTGAAATAAGATGACTGATACCTATCTGTGTTTTACAAACTCACAAATGCACATGAACACATGAAAGGTGGAATGTCTTGATGGATAAAGAGGCAGCCCTATAGTCAGGTGGATGTGGTTTTGAATCATGCCCCCAATACATGTCAACTTATAGTCCCCAAGGTAGCTCTCTAAAAATAAATGTTGGAGACGAATTGTTTAACTTCACTGGGAAGAGAGTTTCCAACTAGATGTTTCTCACATCAAAGTAATTAATTACAATGCTGGAGCAAAATGATATACATTTTAAAAATCAACATATACATGTATATATTACATACATACAGTGTAACACACATTAAAGCACATAAGCTCATCGATCATCAAAATTTTAAAAAAATGAGTAGGGGAAGAAGAGAAATTTTGAAAAAGAAAGCAAACAGGAAAAAAAAATATGTGCAGTAAGGTAAATGAAGTGAATTCCATATTTGTCCAAATATAAGCCACACTTTCCTTTTCTTTTTTTAGGCAATTGGGGTTAAGTGACTTGCCCAGGGTCACACAGCTAGTAAGTGAGGCCAGATTTGAACTCAGGTACTGCTGACTTCAGGGCCGGTGCTCTTTCCACTGCGCCACCTAACTGCCCCCATATAAGCCACACTTTTCCACTCTACCCTCATCCCTATACAAAATTTGCCTTGTACAAAAATTTACCTGTAGCCCATGATCAATAACTCTATTAATAACAGAACTATAATGACAATGAGAAAGACAAAGATCCAGGGACAGGGATGAAAAAAATGAATGAAACTTCTCTACTTTAATTGAAAGAAATGTAAAAAACCCCACTAAAATGAATTATCTAGTAATATGGTAGCTTGCATAAATACTCCATAGATCTCCCAGCATGTATTTCCCTATCTTCAAAGATACCTTAATTTAGGGGTGTGGTCTATATTCAGGAGAGCAGCCAATTATTATACCTAAGAAAGATAAACAACAAAAACTTTCTCATAGAAATGCGTCAGAGTTATGATTTTCCTTGGCTCTGTTATAACATTTATAGCTATGTTTTTCATCATCAGAGGCATTCATTAAATGTTTAGCACATGTAGTGATGTTCAAAGAAGATATTCTGACTTACTCTTTCCCAGATGATATAAGCATATCTAAGACGTTGTTATAAATGAAAAATGAACCCTGAATGGAAGTGCTTGTTGGGTGGTTTACGTGGGGTCACAGGAAAAGTTTCACATCAGAATTTAAAACAAGAAATTAAAACAAACAAAAGGACTTCAAACACACATGAAGACTGCTAAATTACTCTGTTTTATGCTGAATACAAAGCTTAATAAATTGATTTTTTTTTGGTGTGTGTGTCTCTACTCACATAACTTAACTCTTTTAGAACCTTCTTTTATCCCTACAAATATGAGAGTTTTTCTAGAGCTCTAGAAATAGAAAAGTTAGATCACTGACCGCTAGTTTTGGGCTACAACATTTTGTGCTGCTTCTTTACCAATAAAGAAAGCAAAGATTAGGAAGAGGATCAGAGATACGCACTTTCCTCAGTGTCTCTCCTGATATTCCTTATAGGATAGATAGAGAACCGTGGGCTGCATAAAAATTATAGGTGGATTTGGAGCTGGTTGAATGAACAGAGAGACCTAAAGTATCGAGCAGTCTCAATCTACAAGGACTTCTCCACTTTACTGCCACAGGAAATCATCCTTAACTCTGCTCTGCTCAGCAACTTTATCAGTGTCTTAGATGAAGGCACAGATGGTATGCTTATCAAATTTGAAAAAGACACAATGCTAAGATGGAGAACTAATATGTTAGATTACAGAACTGAAATCCCAAAACATTCTTGACAGTCTAGGATGACGAACCAAATATAATAAAATGAAATTCAATTGGGATATAAAATCTGAGGGCTTACATTTTAGGTTAAAAAATCAACTGTAGAAATATAGAACTGGGGAGAAATGGATAAATAGTAATTTCCAGTGAAAAGAGGAACCTAGGCATTTTAGTACACTGCCAGTTCAGTGTCAACAGTGAAGTAGAAGTCAAAGAAGTGAATGCAATTCTATGCTACTTTAATAGAAACACAGTGTCCAGACCAAGGAAGGTGATAGTCACATTATACTCTGCTATGGTCAGAACATAATAGGAGTTATTATGTTTAGTGTGAGGCTCTACATTTTAAAAAGCCACTGTTAAATCAGAGCAGGTCAAAAACAAATCAATCAGGATGGTGGAGTAACCTGAAAGCATACTAGAATTACTAGGCCTGTTTGGCTTGGAGAAGAGAAAACAGAGGGGGAGAGAGAGAGAGAGAGAGAGAGAGAGAGAGAGAGAGAGAGAGAGAGAGAGAGAGACAGAGAGACAGAGAGAGAGAGAGAGAGACAGAGAGAGAGAGACAGAGAGAGAGAGAGAGAGAGAGAGAGACAGAGAGAGAGAGAGAGAGACAGAGAGAGAGACAGAGAGAGAGAGAGAGAGACAGAGAGAGAGACAGAGAGAGAGAGAGACAGAGAGAGACAGAGACAGAGGCAGAGAAGAACATCTATCTATTTGTCTGTCTGTCTGACTGACTCTGTCTATCTACCTTTCTATTGAACTTTTCAAATGCTTAAAAGACTCATATGAAAGGAGATTTTAATTACTTGGATTTTCCCTCAATGCAAAGTGAAAGTTACACAGAAGAAGATTTCAACTTATAGGAAGGGGAAAAAAAATCTTATTTCTATGCCTCATCTTGGTATGGAGGTAACCTTGAATTCTCAAAAATTATATCAGCTGATTACAAATTGTCCAATTCTACAACATTTGAAAGGGTTGAAGTGCAGTCATTACAATAGACTAAATCTGCATATCCAGACTAGCCTCGTTAAGTATACAGTTGCTTATGTGGGTAGGCTGGACACTATGTGGTAAAAAATTTTGAACGTGACAAGACACAAAAAAATTAAAAATGTAATATGGTTTTCCTATCATGTGTGTTCCCTTTCTGCTTCTTCAGTGATGGTGGAAAAACCCCTTTCCCAGTGACTACTGAGTGGACTCTCATGCTATTGGAATGACTGAATAAGATCAATAGTGACATTCTTAGTATAAATTTAACCAGGAGACAAAGGAAGTTTCAGAAAAAAATAGCAGGATAGTTCACAGTCCCTTCTTGGAGAGGAAAATATTGTTGCTTTTATTGTACATACAAAAGATAGAAAGAAATAGTATTTCATGGGACACTTGGCCATTTCCTAGAGTAGTGATCATTTCAAGTATTTTTAAAAGGTCACTATGGTGATAATTGAAATTTATTCACCATCATCTGCTGCAGAGGTTCGAGAATTAAAGACATTCTACAAAGCCTCTGAAAAGACATTCCAAATTAAATTCACATATGCTGTAACACTTGGTAACTTCCATGCAAAGGCAGGCATAGGAGAGAGGTGGAAAGAAAAAAAAAAACAGATAAAAGAACTCCAACATCAAGCAGAGCATATCCTAAGGTAGTTTAACTAATGTCAGTCAACTCAATAAGGAAGCACTGTATTAAAGAAATTCCATCAAGCCTTTAATGACTTCAACCTTCTCTCTTACACAAAAGCTCATGGATTTAATATCAACATTTTTTCAGCAATGTTATTTGGCTGTGAAAAAAAAATGAATACAGCATAGTCTGAAGAATTAAGATTGCAGGTTATCCAAAAGACATTGGAGAGATATTGTGGGTTTAAGTAAGCTATAGTATGTTTTTTAAAAGGAATTTTGTGAAAGACATGACTATAAAAGATATTATCTATATATGTATATGTGTGTATGTCTACATATGTATGTCTGTGTATATATGTATACTCACATATACTATATGACTGAAAAAGAAGGAATAGGAAGAGTGAAGGATAACTGGTAACAGCCTGTGTACTGTGTTGACTACTGTGCAATGTCATAAGATCCAGAGAGAATGGCTATTATGTTAGGTTCTCAGATGATTTAGAGGAGGATATGGGTAAGAGTCACACAGGATAAGAAAGTGGGAGTGAGTCATAATCATTGGTATTAATGAGTCCCAAAAATGATGAGGGCACAGAGCCATCAAAATATAAGGGAATACTTTCACTATAATAAGGGCTGTCCAAAAATAGAATGGCCATGGAAGACAGCGATTTTATCAAATGGCAGTTTTCAAGCAGATGACAGATGACAAAGTGTCAGGGGATCTCTGACATGAGCTCTCCCACTTATGAACTGTTGGACACCAAGCAGGTCACTTAACATCTCAAGGTCTTAATTTCATTTTCTGTAAAATGAGAAGACTTGAGAAAAAAATCTCTAAAACTGAATTCCAGAATCCTTGGCATGTGGGTTCAAAAATAAGATATCAAAAGTCTTTTCTGACTCAGAGTATATGAATTCTTCCCAGTGACGAGGGGGTCCCTCAAGTATATACTCATGAATGCAGTCTTTTTCAATATCTGCCATTTCATCTTGAAGGTCTTTTATGATTATCACAGAATTTTTGTAGAAAGTAAGAAAGAAAACCTTTTTTGGGGGGAGGGGGGAGGGAGAGAGAGGTGGTCTGTGATTTCATTGGTTAAAGGGAATTCCTAATGTGATAACTTCCATTACCCATTGCATGTTGACACCTTCTCTGTATCTTATAGTCCTCAAAGAGAAGATTTTTTAAAGTGTAAATAATATAAATTATATTGATGTGAATTACTAATTGATGAAAAAGAAATCATAAAAGAATATAAGCCTGCCCATATAACTACTTGCTGACTGGATATTTTGAGAGAGCCTCAAAAAATAAACATTTTTTTAAAAAGAATTACATTTAAAATATGTAAGGAGAGAGAGAACTTACTTTGATAGTAAATATATTTTTAAATCCAATCTTTACAACATAAATCATTCACTTTGAGTTGTATTCTAAATTTACATGCCTCACGTCATATAAAATCTCATTCTCTTGGCTCGGCTTTCTCAATCAAGAAGAAAACTACAACTCTAGACAATTTGTTCTGAGAGAACAGCCTTGCTGTTCTTGCTAGAATTAAATAACTACAGCTTGCAGATCCTTGTTGAAATGGAAACTCACCTGGTTTTTATGATGTTTTTATTATGTTCCCATATTCTGGAAATTTGTCAGCCTAACTAATCTGTAGCCATATTCATACTTTATCCTGGAAGCTGGTAGGAGTTGATGCTTACAGTGATGCTTACAAATGGATAATTCCTGCACTAGTCACCAGGTGATGCTCAAGGCCCAGGAGAATTTGGGGGGTCAGGCGATACAAGGAGGTAGTATGTAAACAAATCAAAAGTATTGGCACCTGGGATATCTTTACATGTCAAGTCTCAGGGAAGGAGAAGTCATTCAAATACATTTTAAGAACAGCAAGGCAGTTAAATACTTTGACATCTCAGATCCCATCCGGCTATCACCTATTTTATCACTAGCGTTTCAAGAATGTTGAGTGTCTATCGAAAGGAGGTAAAGTTTCTTGCCACTTTATATTTGACATCTCCTAACCATAGAAGTAGGCATTAATCAATCAACAGGCATTTATTAAGCACCTAGTAAACACTAGGCTCCAGACACAATAGCTTAACTGCACATCCTTTCTTCATACTACCCATTCCCTACCCCCCAAACACACATACACACACATAACCTTCCTTGATGGGAATTTTACTTTGGGATTACTGAAGTTACAAAAGTGAGCTGGGACCTATCTCTGCAAAAATCACTAGTGATTTATGATAATATTCAAGGCTCACCTTACTAAAAAGAAAGACTGGGTTTTTTTTTTTTTTGCATTTAAGCTCACATTCTACTAGCACTATTCCTATGTAGTTAAAATTTGAAGAAAAAAATAAGAAAACATTTATTCCATAATGTAGTTTAAAGTAATTCTTATGATAGTACAACATTATCCAGAAGATTTCACAAAAAGAGGGCAGAGCCTTATTCATTGTCTTGCACAGTATATCCAATTTTGTTATTTGTCCTAATTGTGGTGGATGTATGGCATTTCTAAATGAAACCCCTAACTAATGAGAAATCTCAATTTAGCCATTGGTATCAACCTTTACAAGACTGACTAATGAGAGGCCAAATTGATTTCAGTTCCACCTGCCTGCCCTCTGGTGGACATGCTAATGAGTAGTGAAATGGATAAGGGATGGACAGCTGGAGTGAGTGGGAAACAGCCAGAAACTGAATAATCCACCCCTTTGTAACTGAAAACTGCATGTAGGAAAATTCTTTTTGCTACTTTTGCTCTAAGTATGTATATGTTCAGACCTGATGCTCCATAGCAATAAGTAAATGACATTGTGACAATTACTTTTCCTTGTCTTTTTTTCCTTCTTTAAAACAAGTCATCTATATTGCCGATCAATATGGTATCTTTGTGTTTTAAAGAACTTGTTAAAAAAAAATTTAAGTCTAGCCTGCTCTTCTGGCTAAAAAAAACAAACAGGGAGAAGGTCAACTTGGAAAGTTAATGACCTTCAATTATCAAAAAAAGAAAAATACATGAAAGGTGAAAACAAACAGAAGCCAAAATCTAGCTCCTGGTAAATTGGAATGTAATAGCTACTGCAACAATTGGCTGGGTGCCCTGTACTATCTCCAGCAGCAAAGTCCAGAGCCAGCAGCTGTCAGTATAGGCAATGAAGAGGAGAGGGAAAAGAAGAGATTGCTGCGGAGCAAAGGAAATAGTTGAAGGATAAAAACAAAGAATGGTCTGAAATTAGCAACACAGAGCTTGAAAATATGACTTCTGTTTGAGAAGTTCAGTTTGGCTTCTCAGGTGGGACCTAAATTAAATGTCAGAGATAGGGCTATCTTAGAGGAATTGGAAAACTATCATAACTCATATCCTATGTGATTTAAGATTCCATTGTTCCTTTGATTTATTTTCTAGCCGGAATATACCATATTAAACTAAACAATACAAGAAACAGGTTTAGTTACCTTTTAGACACGTGACAGTTTCAAAATGTTCAAGATTCTTAGCCCAACATTCACATTACTCAACTGTCAAAGTAAAAGGCTCAGATTTATGATGTGAAAATTACATTTTAACGAGGTGTCATGTGTGTTTAAAGTTCTTATTCATCACTACATAGCCTCACCTTTGCTGGAGACACAAATACATTTAATTAGCATATTATAAGGACAGAGGGTTCACCTTATCTGCATTGTTAAACTGTGCCTTAAAAAATCTCCACTGATATGAATGAATACAGTACACATAAACTACCTCAATAAACTTCAAGACACTGGGTGCTGTGGCTGGCAACAGAGCACATGTATGCCAATAGCCACATCTCTTTGCTTCTTTTTCGCTAATTCACTCTGTCGCCCTAAAGCTCAATCTGTCTTCTGAAATCTATTAGAATCATTCACTTTTGTGAATTCTGCGTTTACCTCTCCTCTTGCCACCATCATCTGGATTTATTCTCTTTCTGTAAGGAAGACTTTCATAGCATGTTACTATGTAAGACCTCAAATGGACCTTGTAATTCATTAGCTCCAACCTTATTTCATAGATAAGGAAACTCAGTCCCCTTAGCATGTGGGTGAGAAAGTTTGGGTTTCCTGAAAAAAGAAAGTTAGGTACAATCTTTGACAAGCAAAGAAAAATGGCTAGGAAACTTATACTACCATTGGGATATCTATGACAGTACTAAAATCAAGAAGCCATGGCATGCTGGACTATTTGAAAAATGTAAAGAATAAACATCAAGAAACAACTATTCTGAAATCAAATAGTTATAATAGTTTGAGCATTAAAAACAAGAGTAACTAATATATGATAGCAATATACATTAAATCAAAGGTCCTTGGTGCGCTGACATATGCTATTCAATCCAGGAGTGGGGAACCTGTAGCCTTGAGGCCACATGTGATCTTCTAGGTCTTTAGGTGTGACAGCCTTTTGACTGAGTCCAAGTTTTATTAAGGGGATTTGTTCTGTGAAATTTGGATTCAGTCAAAGGGCCGCACTTCAGGATCTAGAGGGCCACATGTAGCCTTGAGGCCGCAGGTTCCCACCCCTGAATCACTATAACTTTTGAGATATATAAATTTATATAAATCTCTTTACTACACAAATATAACACACTATCTCTCAAAGCCCTTCCTTTTTTTAAATAGGGTAGCAAACTTGGGATGAAGTAGTGTAGGTTTTTCCAGGTTATTTTTGATGCTGGTGAAAAAGCTCAGTAAGAATAAAATTTGGAATGAATTCAAGAACTGAAGGATTTCAATAGGAACAGCACTTTCATACTGAAGAGGTGCCCAATAGCTATTTTTTTTCTCTGCCTCCTGTTTTTTTCCCCCTGGTTTCCATTAAATCTCAGCTAAAATTCCACCTTTTGTAAGAAACCTCCTACAATCTCCTTTAATGCTAGTGTGTAACCTCTCCCTCTCCCTCTCTCCTTCTCTCCCCCTCATTTATATCTATACTGTTTGTACATAGTTGTTTGCAGACTGTCTTTCCCATTAATAGGTTCTTTGAGAGTATGGGCAGTTTTTGCTTTCTCTGTATCCCCAGAGCTTAGCATAGCACCTCGCATATGTTAGGCATATAATAAATACTTGACTTAAAATATTTTAACACTTTTCAGCCAATAATTTTATAACCCATTCTTCGATCTACTTGCATTGTTAACATAGCTGCAGAACAAATACAATACTTTCTTCAAGTCTATAATTTAAAGGTCTACATCCTCTTTATTTAAAAGAGAGTAATAATAATAGCAATATAGTGCTTTATTGTTTGGAAATCACTTTACAAATACTACCCTCATAACAACTCTAGTAGCTAGATGCTATTATTTATTCTCATTTTACAGAATAGGAAATGGAGTCAGAAAGAGTTTAATTGACTTACCAGGGGTCACATAGTATAATCAATGTTTGAGGCTGGATTTGAATCCAAGTCTTTCCGATTCTATGTCTAACACACTGTTCACTGTGCCATCTAGCTACCTAGGTCGAATAAACTATAGAGATCCCTCCTCTATAAAATATCATGGAAATTTATTCATACTCTCTCTAAAGCTCTCCTTTTTTACTGCTCTTCAGTTTCCAACATCATAGATTAAGAGTGGAAAAGATCTTGGAGATAATCTAAGTCAATCCCTTTCATTTCAGAGATGAGGAAATTGATTTAAATTCACACAAATGGCAGAGCCAAGATTAGAATAAAAACCTACCTCTAAAGTCAGTTCTTTTTGTTTTACATGGCAAGCCTTGTATAAGAAAGTTTGAACTAGGTAAAAGAGTACAGGATCTTTCACTTTAATAGCCATCCATCTTTGTTAGGACAAGGAGTTTCAGGAGACAATGCAAGAAGAAGGACAGAAAGCACAGAAGGGAGTTTGGCACCAAAATGAGTGAGAAAACCTTCAACATTTTGAATTTTCAACCCCCAAATTAGAATGGTTTTCCTGAATTACTTATTAAAGTTAACACCACATTGTGAAAGATTTAGAATGATGCCTTGTTTATATGTGAATAATGTAATGGTTTAAATGCCCAGAGAAAGTGTTTTTATTTATTAAAAATGGGAATAAAAATAGTAAATATTTTTTGAAGGGCAAAAAATATGTTCAGAACTTAAAGCTGCAGAGCATTATGGTCTTTCAGCTAATCTACAAATTGCTGTTTTGAAATTAAAAAAGGTAAAACTATGAAAAGAGGAATCACAAGTATTTGGAAACTAAATTACAATTTTAAAATGACGTGTCCATTTCATAGAGTAAATTTGGCAAATTGTGAACTTTCTAGTGAAAGGAGAATTACTGTTAGGAAACTACGATTTAAACCACTGAAAGTTATAGGTATGGAACACAAAGGGTGAGGCTGGGGCTGATTTGGTAAAAAGATTGGGGATCCTAACAAGAAGAAAGAAAAAGCATGGAGTGAAGTGTCAATTAACAGCAACAAACAAACAAACGAACAACAAACAAAAAAGCTCTGTTAGTACTCTGTTTGAAAAGACCAGCTGGGGGGCAGCCAGATGGCACAGTGGATAGAGCACAGGCCCTGAAGTCCAGGAGGATCTGAGGTCAAATTCGGCCTCAAACCAAAAACTTGACACTAGCTGTGTGACTCTGGGCAATCACTTAACCCCAATTGTCTAAAAATAAAAATAATAATAATAAAAAAAAAAAAGTAAAGAAAAGACCAGCTGGAGTAGCAGTTAGCAGTTAGACTTCAGTGAAAGTTCCTGGTTGATTAGGGAGATGATCAGCCTTATTATATAAGATTTTGTTTCAGATATTGCTCTTCAGAGACTGTTAGAACTCAAGAGAAATGAAGTTCTCAGAAGTGCTTGTGGCTCTTCTCTGACCCTTACAGTTTGAGAAAAGAGAAACAGAAAGGGGAAAGACAGGTACTAAAGCTGCTTTGCTGTATAACAGCTGGCTAGACTAGTTGTCTTATCCAGACGGCCAATCTAAGCTGTTTGTCTTGAGCTCTACTCCTACTAGACAACTTAACATGCAGGTGAGTAAGTCATTTACAGGGCTTGTCTGTAAAGCCCAGAGAAAGCCAACCTGATGACCTTTGAAGTTCTCTGACTGAAAGGGAACTGCTATTCACATAAAGAATTACAATGTTTTCAACATCTTTTTAATGTTAATTTTAAGTTGAAAGAATTTTGTAAATACAACATGGTTTGAGCTTAGATGACGATGTGTTCAGAGAACAATGAGAATAAACCACCAATGACATCAAAGCCTGTAGTTCTGAGTTATTCTATACCCTGAGAAATGGGTTTTCTTTCCTCATATCCTCTTCTGCCAGGTTTATATGGGTACCCAATATCCCCCACAGATACTGAAAGCTCTGGAGAGTATGATACTGACTTATGTGTGAATTATGATTTAATTTATTATTCATATATTCCTTTCATAAATGAATACTAGTCATATTATTTACTTTGCCTTACTGTTAAGTAAATAATTTTATTTAAGGTCTAAAAGTGTCATTACTGTGAGTATCTGGTTTACTTAGATAGAAATGCATCAGTGAGTGCTTAAGAGCTGGACTGGTAAGCAAAGAGAGTACATTTCCCTTCAAACAAGCCATTAAGACTGAGAAAATTTGAGTATTAACTGCATAGTGGTAGTCCTTCTCTAGGAATCTAGACTTATTAATTTCAAAGAAAGTTGGAGTAGTATAGCAACAGCTGACAGAATAAATAGGTATTCACATACTCAGGTGAGCTCTAAGAGGTGCTACACAAAGCAGAGAAAACTCATCTGATAGTTATTACACCCACCAGTGGAGTCTTTGGGTTAAAAGATATGGATGTTTTCAACATTTTTTAGCACAATTCCAAATGGCTTTCAACAATTGTTGGAACAATCCAGAGTTCTCCTAAGAGTGTCTCTATCTTTGTGCTAGTCTTTCAACCTTGATTATTTTCATTTTTGTCATCTTTGTCAATTTCATGGTGTGAAGTGAGAGCTTAGAATTCTCTTAAATTCTCTTATTAGGAATTTGAAGTAACCTTTTTGTGCTTGTCAATAGTTTATTTTTTTTAAGTTTGTTCAATCCTTTTTTCACCATTTAACTATCATTGTTGTTAATAATAACTAGCATTCACATAGCAAATTTTAAGGTATGCAAAATGCTTTATAAATACCATCTCATTTGATCTTCACAATGACCCTGAAAGGTAGGTGTTACTGTTATTCCCATTTTATAGATGAGGAAACTGAGTCATAGTGGTTAACTGACTTGGATAGAGTCACATACCTAATAAATGTTTGAGTCTAGATTTGAATTCATATCTTCTGATCCCAAGTCCAGTGCTCTATCTACCGTGTCACTAAGCTACCTCTTGATCTTACATATTTGTTAAATCTCTACGTCTGTAGGATATAAAACTCTTAGAGATAAGCAACACAAAAACTTTGCCCCAATCAATAGTTACCTTTCTTATCTGCTGCAATGATTTTGTTGTTGTGAAGGTTTTTTAATTTCAAATAACTGAAATAATCTACTTAATCTTTTGTGATCTCCTTCCTCACTTCTGCCTGCTGGCTTTCCCTGGTTTCCTTAAAGACACAACTAAAATCTCATCTTCTACAAGAAGTCTTTCCTCTAAATTCTAGAGCCTTCTCTCTCTCATTTATTTCTTATTTATCTGGAATGTAGCTTTTTTTGCAAATAATTGTTTGCTTATTGTCTCCCCAATTAGACTGTGAGCTCCTTTAGGTCAGGGACTCTATTTTGCCACTTCTTGTATTCCTAGTTTTATCACAGAGGCTGGCACATAACTGGTGTTTAATGAATGTCAATTGACTAACGTCTTAATTTCTTGTTTAATTAAGACTTTTCTCCATCATCATACTTGTGAAAGAATGTTTTTCTCTCTTTTCCTTCCTTAAAAAAGTAGAACTGTTTATATTTGAAAATCCATTTGGAACTTAGTATGATATGTTATACTACATTTATTATTTATTTACTATGCACCAGATACGATGATGAAGATTGGTGATACAGTAAGGATAAGTAAGGAAAACAGTCCCTGTTCTCAAAAATCTCATTCTATTGGAGGAAGACGATCTATAAAGAGAATATTGTTTACATGGCTAATGGTTTAGCACAGGTATGGCCAGGAAGTAAAATAGAGGCTTGGCTTGGATACAAGCAAAGTAGGGTGAAAGCTTACCATTCACAGCCCAGGGGGCTTCCAGGATTGGAGTCTAAGTTTCTGGTGGAGAGGAGATAGAGATGGTGGTCTGGGACAATACTCCAAAGATCTATGATTTTGTTAGTATGAATTGTTCTGTTACTAACAAAGGTCACAACCTCTCTATAACTTCATAGATGGTCTATAAGAATTATCATAACTACAAAAAATCCATCATTACGTGCCCAACATGGTGAAAGAATTATGCAGGCCTCATGATGGTCTTATTTGAACAAGCATGCCCAAAATATCGCTTCATAGTGTGGAATTACACCCTCACTAAAATGATTCTACTTTCTATTAGTGTGCAATTGTTTTCAATTTCTTAGATATATTTCAAGTAAAAAAAGTAAAAGATGAGGTACTTTAAAGTAAAAGCTTTAGTAGTTAGTACTTTAGAGTCCAGGATTTTTTTTTCTTCCATAGAACTCTTCAATACAGAAACTAACTCTGATATCAAAGCTAAATGGGATTGAATACTAGAATTGGCATCATAGTTCTTAAACACTTACTGTTTTGACTGTTCCTATCTGTATGTGTATGTGTGTGTGGGTGAGGTAGGGGAAGTAAATCTTAGCTTCATAGGATTTTGGCAACAAATGAAATTCTCACGTGTAAATCAGTGCCCATTGATCACTTCTAGGAAGTAGTACGAAGGGCATAGGAAGGAATAAATGAGAGAAAATCACAGAATCCCTTTGTATCCCCTGGGTTTACTATGGTGTTTGACATATAGGAAGTACTTAATGAATGCTTTTTGATTGATTGAATCTCAGTGGCTATGGATCTGCTATAGCTGTATAGGCAGAATGGGGAAATGTGAATTAATTCTGAGTTGACAAAATATTTTGGCCATCTTGTAATACAGTAAAAAAATTTTTTAAATACATCAATATGAATTCATTAAAACATTTATTCACTATCTACTATTTGCAAGATACTAGGAAGGGGAGAAAAACATATACAGTACTAATCCTATAATTAAGGAGTTAAAATCCAGCAAGGTAAAATATATAAATGCTATATGCAATAATCATAAGAAATTTTCTAGCACTTTAAAGCTTACAAAGCATTATACACACACACACACACACACACACATTTGTATATATATATGTATATACATATATACATATATATATATATATATATATATATATATATATATATATAATTTCATTGCATCCTCATATCAAGTCTTTTAGATAAATTTTGGAAAGTATATTGGATTCAATGTCAGAACATGTAGGTTGAAATCCCAGGTGAAACCCCAGCTATTTAATAGCTGTATAGCTGAGTCATTTAGCCTCTACAGGTATCAGTTTCCTCCTCTGTAAAATTAAGGGATGAGACTTTTATGGTACTTTCCTGCTCTAAATCTATGATACTTTTATAATCCTCATTTTACAAATGAGAAAACTGAAGTTGAGAGAGACTGATTTGTTCATTGTAATACAACTAGCAAGTTTCAGAGACTAACTTTGAACCTAGGTCTCTCTTGACTCCAGTTGTCACACCCTTTGCCACTGTAGTATTTGTAACCTGAAAAAAAGTGATAAAATAATTTAGACAAGGGAAGGACAACTTCTGTCTGAGGGAAAATTATAAACAGGCAGGGGACTTAACCCAGATCTTGAAGAATCAGTAGGATTTTAATAAATATAGATGAAGAAATATATGATAAGGATATAAGGTATAAGGGAAAAAAAACATGGAAGCAGGATATAAGGATGGAAATGCCAGCTGGGGCTAGATAATGAAATCTTAAATGCCAGTCTAAGGAGTTTGTAAGTCTTTACAGTATCACAAAATCTAAAGTTAGAAAGAAATATAGAAAATATTTGGTTCAACACATTCAAAATGAGTCACACCGTTATCTAGTCTTCATTAGAAGACCTCAATCCAGGAGGAGTCCAACTACCTATTAAGGTAACCTGTTTAGAAAGTAATGGGCAAAGAAATTATGTTAACATGATGGTGTTTGAATAATGCTAATTTGGCATTTTAATGTAGAATGAATTTGAAAGGAAGAAATAGGATGTAGAGAGGTCAGATGGAAAGCGATAAAAATAGTCTAGGTAAAAGGTAATAAGGAAATAAACTAGAGTGATATCAGTGGGAATGTAAATGGCTTTGTAACTGCATGTGGAGTGGGAAGGGATAGGTACAATGATGACTCACAGGTAATGAGATAGTACCTTAATAGAGATTTCAAGTAATTTATGCCTCAAATTCAGATCTCAATCCATCTACGTCTTCTCATACTATAGATTTCTTGTCTATGTTTCTCATAGACTGATAAATTTGTTTTGGGACTTTCTATCTTGAAATGTTTGAAGCACATTTGTGTAGAGTATTAGTAGGGTATTAGAAAAAAAGGCCAAGACTCAGAAGAAAAGGTGATACTTAAAGTCATAGACATGGTAAAATCACTAAGGATGTAAGTTTACTGTTAGACCAGAACCTAGGGTTCTGGGAATATTCAGTGTATAAGAACATCAAGATAAGTAAGTCAAAG
Organism: Phascolarctos cinereus; assembly: GCF_003287225.1. NCBI lineage: Eukaryota > Metazoa > Chordata > Mammalia > Diprotodontia > Phascolarctidae > Phascolarctos > Phascolarctos cinereus. Next base: position 138,779,596 of record NW_027556402.1, read on the forward strand.
AGTGGAGGAAGAATTAGAGAAAGGAGGACAATCAAGATATTGCAATTTTACAAGATTCAAAGATACAAAGATTCAGTTTCAGGAAGAAAGAGGTGGTCAACTGGGTCAAATATTCTACATAGAACATGGGGGCTATGAAAAGTCCAATAGATTTAGTGACCAGGAGGTCATCAGTGACCCTTAAACTAAGAATTTCAGTATAGTGGTACAGGTAAAAGTTCAAATACAGAATATTCAGGGGGTAGAGGCTGCAAGTATATACTGCTTTTTTGAGAACGTTGATAGTGTGTAAAGAAAGCTAGAGAGGATACTGTAATTTAAATAAGTATGGAGAGCAAGTAATTTTAAGACATGATGGGATGGTTACAAGGTAAAGACAATAAGGAGAAGGAAAATAAATGAGTAGGAATAAAGGGATGTTGATAAATTCTAATTCAAACTAGAGAGAGATGAGATAATTTTACTGGCCTGGATCTATCCAGTAAAACAGAGAGGTCATCTGCATTGATCAAAGGAGTAGAGGTGGGAAAGGATGTCTGAGAATAGAAAAGGCCTAAATAAGCTGCAGTGGGGAATATGACAGGAAATCATGGAGAAATAAACAACTGCTTGCATTATTGAGAGCCCAGATAAGGATTTGGAGAGTATGATTTTCTATCAGACTGAATCTGTAATTTTCCACCAAGATGCAGAAGCTTAGAGATAGAAGTGGTAAGGGGTGATGATGACAAAAATTATTCAGAGAACTGAGAATTGGCAAGGTGAGTCCTTGTGACAAAGAGGTGAGACACTCTAACACGAACACAACAATATTTTTGACATAACTGACCACTGGATTTGGGACAGGTTAACAAATGAACCTTCAGAAGGGGGCCAAGAGACTAGGGGATTAGGGCCAAAATAGTACTTTTTAAGGGCTAGGGTATGAATGGGGGATGGGTAGGATGGGAGCAGGTATTAATTGTCCATAATAGGAAAGAATTTTCCTCTTAGGATGGTCCTCAAAAAGAGTACGGTGATGAATCGGAAAAAGCAAAGTTCAGTGGAACGTCTTAAATAGTGGGACATATTGATATGTTCTGGTCCTTCAGAAAATTCTCGTGGGGTGTCACAAACATAAAGATGGTGCCACAATCATCATCATCATCATTATATTCTGTGGTTCTTTTCTTCTTAGAGAATTCACTTTTGTAGAATAAGATCATGCTATGTTTCAACCATTTATATTAAGACTAAGACGCTGTGGGGAAATCCCATCAATGAAATAATTAAGCACCTACCATATGACAGGCAACAGACTAGGGCCTAGAAGGTACAAAGACAGTATTGAAATAAGCCTTGCCCTCATGTGCATTCTTTTGGGAGGAGGTGGAAGGAAAAGAGAAACAACATGTACACAGAAAAATAAATAGAAAATAATCATTTGGGGCGGTGGGTGCACATTAACAACTGGCAGAATTAGGGAGAGCAAAGTTGAGGAGGTGGCACTTAATCTTAGCTTTGAAGAAAGTTAGGTATATTACCAGCCAGAAATGAGGAAGAAGAGTATAACAGGCAAGGAAGACATTTGTGCAAAGGTATATTTGCATACCATAGTCTGCCACATCCCCCATTTGCCATTTTCTGCCTTTAATGATTTCATCATTAGCCAAAGATTCTCAAATTTTATTGTCTCAGTAATTAATTATAATAATTATATCTAACATTTATACAGCACTTTAAGGTTTGCAAAGCATTTTATGTACACTATCTTTTTTGATCCCCATACCAACAGTAGATAATTGCTATTATGTCTTTTTTTCAGATGAGAAAACTGAAGCTGAAAAGAAAAACAATTTGTCCAGAAAAGCACATCTAAGTAAACGTCTGAGGTAGTATTTGAACGTGAGTCTCCCTAAATCTAAGTACAGTACATTATCTACTATGTACTACAGATTTCTTTTAAGAAGAAAGTTTTGGAAATTCAGTACACAGCCCTCCCTCATCTAAATCCAATATGCTTGCAAGTCAGGTATAGTTATTATACAGATCCTCAATAAGCGACAAATGCTGACTTTACAAATACAGCATGGAAATAATTGGCCAGCTTTTCTCAGTGCCTGCTCTAAATCAGCTGCTCCATTGGCCTTCTACCAACTTTGCCTTTAGCAAAAACCAAATTGTTCAGAGGTGACTGTACAATTTCAAAGCCATTTTTCATATGATAGCTATTTTTTTTGCTCGCCATTTTTTTCTTTCATCAGTTAATTTAACCTTTGCCAATCTACTTTTCAACTGTATATACTTTTTTTCCCTTTTAAGTTCCTACTCATTAAACTCCTTCCAACTCTTCTTTATCTCAAGCAAATTATTTTTCCTCTTGCCATTTGTGAGACAAAAGCATGCCTAGGTATAGTTGTTAAGTATAACATTGTCTAGCATATCAAACAAAAGGAAAACAACAGATTTTAAGAAAAAAAAATGATCTTAATTTTAAAAGATACATTGCCATAAGTCACTAAAGTCCTTGACAAAAGTGTGCCTTCAGATATCATGCAAGTTTCCAACTACCTCTTCATATTCTTCTGTAAGTGACAATATTTGATATATACCTTAAAACATTTCTTATAGAACTTATTTTCATTTAATGACTTGCATTATACCAGTATTATTTTCCATCTTTTTCTTTTGAAAACATAAAGTATTTCATCCATACTACAGGCTAAATTGAATTTTTAGTTTAGCCTGGAAATTTATTCACAATTTACAATATTGTTTTTCTTTAGAAAACAAAAAAATACTTTAAGTTTCACACAACTAAATTATTGACAAAGTTTTAGAACACAAGTCACTTGTAAGCTGAGGACTTCTTATCCTTGTATATTCCTTAATATGTGGAATGTAGCTAGATTGATAATAAAAAAAGTATTGCAAATCTAAAATGCTATATAAATGCTAAATAGTATTAACAAGAGTGCTGATTCATTTTTTCCCCAATGACATTTTGTAAAAGCTATAAAAACAATAGTTGCAAATTTGCATTTAAAAGAATGCAGAAAGGGTAATTGTATTTGCTAGGTTGGCCAGGGCCCAATAGGACATTCTTTTTTTTTTTCAGGGATGGAAACATGGAAATTATCTCAGGTTAGCCCTTGATTTAGCTAACTTGCATAAGGCAAAATTTGATTTTCTATGTTTCATCTTCTTCATGCTGTACTGGCACTTCTAGTAGATGGGGGACTTACAAGAAAACAACCCATATCTTCCTGGTCACTACCCTACATTGTCAATAGAGGTCATGAATAACTGTAGAGTAAACCTCTCTCCCAGGGCTCCAACCTCTATTTATATCCAAATGTTTGGTCATTCCTTTAACACTTCACTCCTAACTTAACCTTCTGGTTTCTCTAATCACCAGCATACATTCTCTCCATTTCTATGCCAATTTCTCTTTTTAATTTCTTTTTTAAAAAATCATTACTTTTAAGCAATCTCATTTATTTATTTTTAGTTTTCAACATTCAACATTTCTATTTTGCCCTCTGGTTTTGGAATATCAGGGCAGTTTTCCTTGATAATTTCTTGTAAGATGATGTCCAGGCTCTTTTTTTATCATGTCTTTTTAGAGAGTCCAATAACTTTTAAAATATCTCTCCTGGATCTATTTTCCAGGTCAATTATTTTTCCAATGAGATATTTCACATTGTTTTCTATTTCTTCATTGTTTTGGACAATGCCTTAATTTCTCATGAAGTCACTAGCACCCATTTACTCCATTCTAATTTTTAAGCAAGTATTTTCTTCAGTGAGCTTTTGGACTTTCTTTTCCATTTGGCCAATTCTGCTTTTAAAAGCATTCTTCTCCTCATTGGCTTTTTGGACCTCTTTTGTCATTTGGGTTAGGCTATTTTTTAAGGTGTTATTTTCTTCAGTGTTTTTTTGGGTCTCCTTTAGCAAGCTGTTGACTTGTTTTTCATGATTTTCTTGCATCACTCTCATTTCTCTTCCTACTTTTTAGTCTACTTCTCTTACTTGCTTCTCAAAATCCTTTCTGAGATCTTCCATGGCCTGGGACTGATTTATATTTTTCTTGGAGGCTTTGGATGTAGGAGCTTTGACTTTATTGTCATCTTCTGGTTGTATGTTTTGGTCTTCTTTGTCTCCAAAGAAAGATTCTATGGTCTGACTTTTTTTGTGCAGTTCACTCATGATCCAGCCAATTATTTGCATTATAAATTCTTTGTTAAGGTAGGGGTCTGCTTCCAGTGTGGAGAATGTACTGTCTCAAGCTTCAGGGGTTTTATGTAGCTGTTTTCGGGAGATACTTCTAGGGACCTGTAAATTTTCAGTTCTTCTAAAGTGGTACAATCAAGGGTGATGTGTTTACTCCTTTCCTGGCCTCTGTTCTGGTCTATGAGTGACCACCAGTGCTCTTTTCCACCTTGGAACTGTGAGGAGGATTCTCTCTGTACCGCCACTACAAACACCAGCTCCTTCTTGTCCCGGGATTGTCAAACAGAACTGTGACCCAGACCCAAGCACAGGAAAAGCAAGAGAATCATGCCTCAGCATCAGTAAAAAGATCCCTGCAATTCCTCTCTCATCAGCCACTTTATTCCCCCTCTGTGGGCTGAGCTCCAGAAGCAGCCGCCATGACTGGGACCTAGCTTCTCTCTCCCTGTGGTCACAGACTTTTCCTACTGACATTCTAAGCCATCTTTGGCATTTGTGGGTTGAAAAGTCTGGAAACCACCACAACTGCCTGTAATTCAGTCCTCTGAGGCCTGCTCCAGGTTTGTTGAGGTCTGGTCTTTGCATGAGCACCCACACTGAACTGCATTCCTCTCCCACCCTGGCGCAATAGATCTTTCCAATAAACCATTCAGGTTGTCTTGGGCTGGAAATTTATTTCACTCTTGTCTTTTTGTTGATTCTGTTCCTCTAAAATTTATTTAGAATCATTTTTGTACAGGTATTTGGAGGGGTTTGGAGGAGAGCTCAAGCAAGTCACTACTTTTGCTCTGCCATCTTGGCTCTGCCTCTCTATGCCAATTTCAGAAATTCACTGCCTTCCTCAACTCAAATTCTTTACTCTCAGAGACAGCTGATACTCTCACTATAGCTACCACCTCTACTTTACTATTCCTATACTCATAGCATCCAGACCACCCCTCTGGCTACTTCTTGATGTTGCTAAGTGCCTCATCCTTCGTCCCCACTATGGAGTAGAAATCGCTTGTTCTTTCTTTCATTCGACCTTCTTTTGCAAGGGCAAATGAGGAGAGGTGGGGAAGAAATCTTGCTACAAAAGTAGCAATAATTATAATCCTTTTCAGCCCTAAAGTGTTCAAATCTCAATTCTGTATTATTTAAGATGATAAATGGTGGAACTTAAAAGATTTTTTTTTCTGTTTTGTTCAAAATGCATATATATGAAAGCACATTTTCAGGAATGTTGTAAATTTGGTTCTACAATAAGTCATGGGATTTAGAGTTGGAAGATGTTATCTTAGAGGTCCCCTGATCCATCAGTCTCATTTTAACCCATAAAGTAACTGAGATCCAGAGAGCTTAGATGATTTCACAAGGTCACAGAGACAGTAAATGGCAGGGCTGAGATTCAACCCTCATACTGATACCAGAGGATTTACCTTTTTACTTCATTAAGAAGGAAGCTTCAAAAACTCCCTTCACATCACATAAATTATCAGTAGAAGCATCTATTATCTCCTCCCTCATATCTTGGAGGAAAATTTTTTCCTATTCTTCCCTAAGGAATTCAGTATAGATCTCTTCTTCATGTATTTGGTCAAGTCAGGCACTTATTGCAAACTTCATCTTTTTTAGGACATATTTCGTTTCAGTAGCAATTTTTTCCACTAATCTATTCCATTCCTTAACTTATGGTTTTCTCTGTATTATAAGACCTGTCTACCAGTTTTCAAATATCCTTCTAAATAAACACACATTGTGATGGAGTGGAATGAACAGTGAATGATACCTAGAATTAGGTTTCTTATTCTGCCAATAAGCTATTTTGTGTCCTTGTATGAGTCACTGTCTCTTCTGAGCCTGCTTCCTTATTTGTAAGAAGAAAGCATTGGGTTCAATAATCTTATGTCTATTCTAGATAAAATTTCTAAGATTTTCTTTTTAGGAAACTTACTTTATTTGATTTAAATCATAATTACATACGTATGGCTTAAATGGAAATACCATCTTTTAAAAATTTTTTCCCCATTCACTATCAAGGCTACTCATCATTTTAGTTACTAGAGTTATTACTGTTCTAAACTTACTTGCTATGAATAATTTATGTAAACTGATATAAAATACTGAGCATCATGTTATTCATACATTTTTAGGGAGAAAGGTAATGAGTGCAAGGAAAAAAATTCACTTTCTATGAAGAACATTGACAACATTTGGAGTCAAAACACATATGTCCAATAAAATTTTTATATGTAAAGAACATAATGTCTATACATACATATCTATATCTATATATACACAACTTGTTGAAAGGAAGAGATAGAGTTGTCTGCGTAGATTACATCAAAACTCCCATTGATGTTAATTGAAATTCTCATATTTCACATATCATGTAGAAAAGTTACTTTTAAATGTATTCTTTACACTTCTCAATTACACTAAAGCTGTGCCAAACTTTTGGCTCTTTAATCAGTGCACTGATGAATGAAAATGGATATTTTTGCAAACATTTGCAAATCCAGGTGAAATCTCAACCTTTGGACACAGTTTTCACTGTTGTTTTGTTGTTGTTGAAGTAAAATGTAATCTCCCAGGTTAAATGAGCAATATGATTTAAAAATAGAACTTAATAATTTCTTGATGTTTATCATTAAAAAAGCTGGCTTTTAAAAACAATCGACATTACCACTTGTACTTATTATTTTTTCTTTTTAAATTTCAAATCATATATGTTAAATGTCTAAACTTTCTTCACATTCCCAATGATAATATTTCATCTAGAGTACACACATAATCACATTCCAAAGTGGAAGTATCCACATATGTATACCATGTATAGTCTGTTGGTATAAATTAGAGATACTCCTGAATAATTTTTGAGGAAATGGAATCAATCTAAAAAAAATATTGTAGTAATTCATTTTCAAAGATTATGTTTTCATAATTGAGAAGAACTTAATTTTGTCTGGCACTCAATATTTAGAAGCAAATTTTGATCACATTAAATTAGTTGAAGTAGGATAGAGTACCATATTATTTAAATTTTAAAAAATAAGATTGTTGTTGGCCTAGAAACAGCTATTGACCTACTTACTTAACTTAAAGTTACTTAACTTGAAGAAAATCATTAGCTTTTTAATACACTAGGCCTAGAAGAGTAAAACCATAAATATGCAAAGTCTACATTGGTAAAATAGAAGTACTGCTCTATTTCTCATGGGTATTAAAGGACTTTCAGGAGGGTTGGACTCACTTATCCATTTCTACTTGAACAGTTTTGTCTACTTTTCATTGTAACCAGTTGAACTAGAAATCAATCATTTGTGAGGTATCCAGAAATGCCCCTTTAGCAAATAACAAAATGGAAACTGCATTTGGTGCTGTTATATCCCTGGGTGACACTGGCCCCAATGGCTGATTTGTTGGCATCATTGCCACTCTCCTTTATATCTCCTCATCACTTGAATGCATCCTTTTAAAATGTTTGCAATGACCTCTCTGTTCTTCTACAATAAGCTCTGTAGACACTATTTTAAGTATGAATAAACTATTCATGAATAAAAAAGAGAATAAAAGAGGGAAACAATGAGCAGGAAATGTAAGTCGACAACTTTTTTTTAAAACTGAAAAAGGAAAGAAGATATCATGCAGGAGTCCAAAAAGCAAAGATAAAACAGTTATGAAGCCTTCATAATAGCAGAATGGAAATGTGTGGTCTGTCCCAGACTTGTCTGTGGACTGATATTTATTTGCATCATTCTTTTTCAAAGAACAGATCAAATTATATAATCACCTATACTTATGAGGCACAGGGACTTCAAAATACATAGTTTTATTTTAAATCTGACAAGAGACCCATAGCATGGAATCCTCAATGAGATTAGAGAAAAGCTAGTATTCTATTGAATTAATCATTTATTAAGTATCTGCCATATGCAAGGGATTGCACTGGGTGCTTGATCTAGCAATAAAACAATGACAGTAATAATTATAGTTCATGTTTATGTAGTGTTTTATAGTTTTTCAAATGTTCTTCTCAATTCTGTGTAATTGTTAGCATAATCAGATTTACCATCTTATAGATGAAGGAACTTAAGTACAGAGAGTTTTAATGACTAGACTGTAGTTACAAAGCAAATAATTGGAAATAGCCTTTTAGCAACATCTTCTTACTCTAGGCCAGTATTCTTCATAGAAATACTATGGACTAGAATATTTCTTCTGAAATAAGATAGTTTTCATTTGCAAGGAGCATGTAATATAATAGACGTGGATTGTCCATAAAGAAGGATCATTACATATCATGGGATTACAAAATGGGAGAAAATATGAGGCTACTAAAGCAAAAAATTACATAAGCTGGCCAACTATTCCAAAACAATAGCACAGAACACATCTTCTTGGTGCCTAACAAAGGCAGATGGCGGTTATTTATAAGTCAATCTTTGATCTTCACAATATACTTTTACACGTAGATAGCAATCAACATCAATATTTCAAAGATGGAAGGGTAGTCTAATCCAAATCCAGAATGACCTGTAAGTCTGCACCCCATACGCGTTTTTGGAACAGGGAAAATAATGGCCAAAGGCGTCGACTTACCTGATCTGCTATCCAGAGGTCCAAAATCCAAAGAATACTTCACAACATGGTAATTGTTCCACACATAAAGTAGATTGTCTCGAGGGTTATAATCCACAGCGGCTATGTACTGGTATGAATTTGGAAAGGGTACATCCACCAAACTATCTTTACTTTGGTCAGTGTTGTAAATATAGTCTATCTTATTCCCTGTAGCTTCATTGTCATCATCTTCATATACAGATTTGACCACATACAAAATCCCACAAATCATAAAAGCGTTGGAAGCTGACCTTTTATCATAGGCTGTATCCCATGTCCCTTCAATCCTTAAAGTATAAGGGTTCAATTGGCTAATGACAATTTTACCATTGTTCTGTTCTGTTGCATAGATGACCCATAGCCCATTCTCATCTACTGCCAGGTCTATGTCAGATTTTCCTCCCCACCGGTAAGGGGATGTATCATGGTAATTGGCATTAGCTATGATGGCCTCCCCACTCTTTATCCTAGTCCGCAAGTCAAACTTAACTATATTTCTTGTGCGCTCCTTGTTGAAGAACAAAGCTCCATCATAGACTACAAATCCTGTGCCATCTACTCGGTGAGGGAGCTTGTAAGTTGTGGTTGGCCTTCCAGCAATAAAATCATCCTTGGATGAGTACTCCGTGAGGGTGTCCGTTCTGTAAGGAGTCCAGGGCATGTAATAAATCTTGTCTGAAGCCTGAAGGGGGTCCTTGCACCATGCCCCAGACTGGTGGTCAGACTCAAACAAATGCTCACTCTGGTATACGCCTTTGAGCAGTCCAGGACAAAGAAAAACTGTCAGGAGGAAAAGTTAAAAAAGAAAAACACAATGAGTTTCTATATCTTGGCATGTATTCTTATCTCTCATCATTTTTGGAACTCAGTACTAGAGGCACCTACCACAAAGCTGCTGGAGATACAAATGACTTGTTTATCTACTGTTCTTTCTGAAGCAGGAAATATTTCCTCATTGATTTTAGCTTTTCAAAATATTTTTTTTCTCTTTGTTCGTCACATTTAAGTCAGTTTGTACAGTAAATGTACTTACTTGCATCATTCCTCTTTGCATACATGTAATTCCAATATTTTAATATGTGTACATATATCTACAGTATGTATATATGCATATGTACACACATGTTCTCCATAGTATGTCAATCAGGTAAAAAGATGATTCCTCAGAACATTTTCATGCAATTAAAAAACCAGTGCACTGAAGAATTTCCTGTAAAATTGTAATAAAAGACCCATCCTTATAGCCCAACTGATATTAACAATTTAATAGATATCATTAAAAAGCAAAAAGCAATCCCTTAGTCATTCACAAGAATGCTTAAAGGAAAAGTAGAGTCCTAGAACAGAGACCACCAATTCAGGTAGCAAAAAGGACTCCCAAAGCTGCTATAGTGCATACAGAGCATGCAATCCACACAATTAAATGAGTGATGGATGGAGAAAGAGAAGGCAGGAGAGAAAAGAAGGAAGGAAGAAAGGAATAAGGAAAGAAGAAAAAGGTGGGAAGTTCATTGAGAGGAACCCAAGATCTAGATTTTTAATCAGTTAAAAATGTCCTGTTAAATATAGTAGTATTTGAATTTAAAAGCATGTACCTTCTAATGTTACATGACAGGAGCATAAAAGAATAGTACCATTTACTATGGTCTTTTGCTGCTCAAACTTCAGAATGAAAATGGCCAGCAATTCACTGACACTCAGGTTTTAGTATGATTCAGTAACATACGTTGCACAAAAGGAGGCATAAGACACTTTGGTTGGTTTACCTGTTACAAGGCTGCTTGAAAATTGTTGCAAAGAAAATATATTAAAAATAAAAAGGAATCATGTGCTGTTATTATGACTGTGAAACAGAGAATTGTACTAGGTGGGCAAATTATGTTATCTCAATATATATGAATGCTGAACCAGAATTCAGTATATTATGGGCTGTATTCTCCCCTTGACCCAAACTTGACATAGGCATTAGTGATAAGCTCATTAGCAGAAATCAAAAGCATATAAGCAGGGCAAAACAAATGTAAGATGATAGCCAAAGAATGTTGTTAGGTTTTGAAATGGAAAAC